>NW_016107391.1:12437291-12496940 GCF_001604975.1 Cebus imitator | reverse complement strand
AAAAAAAAAAAAAAAAAGCCAAATGAGATCTAATTAAATTAAAGAGCTTCTGCACAGCAAAAGAAACTAACAACATAATGGACAGACAGCCTACAGAGTGGGAGAATATTTTTGCAAACTATGAAGTTAACAAAGGTCTAATATACAGCATCAATAGCAAACGTAAACCAGTTTACAAGCAAAAAATAGGCACCCCAGTGAAAAACAGGCAGAGGACATGAACAGACACTTCAAAAGACATACATGCAGCTAACCATCATATGAAACAAAACTCAATACTGCTGATCATTAAGAAAGATATCATCTCACACTAGTCAGAATGGGTACTATTAAAATGTCAAAAAAATAGCAGATGCTGGTGAGATTGTGGAGAAAAGGGAACACTTAACATGCTGTTGATGGGAATGTAAATTAGTTCAACCACTGTGGAAAACAATGTAGCAATTCCTCAAAGTACTAACAACAGAAATACCATTTGACCAGCAATCCCATTACTGGGAGTATACCCAAAGGAATATAAATTATTCTTTTAAAAAGACACATGCATGCATGCATATGTTTATTGCAGCACTATTCACAATAGCAAAGACATGGAATGAACCTAAATGTTCATCAGTGATAGATTAAATAAAGAAAATGTGGAACATATACACCATGGAATACTATGCAGCCATAAAAAGAAACGAGATCATGTCCTTTGCAGCAATGTGGATGGAGCTGGAACCATTATTCTTAGCAAATTGATGCAGGAACAGAAAACCAAATACTCCATGTTCTCACTGATAAGTGATAGCTAAATACTAAGAATTTATGGACACAAAAGGTAACAACACACATGGGAGCCTATTAGAAGGTGGAGGGTGGGAGGATGGAGAGGATCAGGAAAAATAACTAATGAGTACTAGGCTTAACGCCTGGGTGATGAAATAATCTGTACATCAAACCCCCATAACACAAGTTTGCCTATGTAACAAATCTGCACATGTACCCCTCAACTTAAAAGTTAAATTTATTTTTTATTATCATTATTTTTTTGAGACAGAGGCTTGCTTTGTTGCCCAGGCTGGAGTGCAGTGGCAAGATCTCAGTTCACTGCACCCTCCAGCTCCTGGGTTCAAGTGATTGTCCTACCTTAGCCTCCTGAGTAGCTGGGATTACAGGTGCCTGCCACCACACCAGGTTAATTTTTGTATTTTTAGTTAAGATGGGATTTTACCATGTTGGCCAGGCTGGTCTTGAATGGGTGATGAAATAATCTGTAGAACAAACCCCTGTGAAACATGTTTGCCTATGTAACAAACCTTCATATGTACCACTAATCCTAAAATAAAAGCTAAAAAGAAGTAATGTTCTCTTTTTCTGTTCTCTAGAAAGTTTCTGTGAGTTGAGAATCTAAGTTCCTTGAAAGAGTGTTAGTCTTTGAGCTGGTGTATTCTTTGTGGGAAGATTTTTAACAGGTTTAATTCCTCCATAGCTATAGAATTGTTCAGCTTTTCTTCTTGGTTTCAGTTTAGTAAATTTTAAGTTTCAGTTTTTCCATTTCATATAGTTGTCATGTTTTAATTATAGATTTAATTATAATGTCTATTTTCTGTTTGAATTGTTATCTGCTATGCTCTCATTTTTTTATTCCTAATAGTATTTATTTGCCTTCTCTTTTTTCTTAATTTTCAATTTTATTAGTCTTTATAAAGAACTAGAGCTCAGCTTTATTTTCCTTTTGAATGTTTTTTCCCATTTTAGTACTGTCTGTCTCTTACACACACATATACACACACACAAGCTATTTTAATAATTATAATAAAGTTCTGTTATTAGAAAAGAATGTTTCTAAAATGTTATTTTATATCTGAATTACCTTTGCAATGTTATGTTAAATGTTAAGAAAATGTATTTTATAGAGTAATGCAGGGAACAGCAAGGAGTTATATGTCCAAGGATTAATTATTACTTCAAAGCATATGCAGTTAACATTGTTTTATTTTAACATAAATTTCAGAACATCTTAATGGAACTATTTGCTATAAAGAAAGGCATGGGTACAGGTTAGCTTTGAAGATAAATTTTATAATATTTGAAGAAGACAATTAACCTTCCATTTCAATACATAGTCCATTTATGTAAACATTTTAAAAGCCTATTTGAGATAAACATCCAAGTACATATTATATTCGTTTAATAATCTCTTTTTACTATAGAAGCATAACAAAGGAATATTGTATTATTTTTATTAGTTTGCTAGAAAATGCTGAATTGTGCATCTCTGTTGTGAATTCCTATGCCAAGCATTTTAAGTTATAAAGTTATTTTCTTAACTGACCTATTAAGTGGTTTCAGCAACTAAGCAGAAAAAATACTTGAGTCTTGCCTGTGTAACATATGGACAGTGTTCAGCTCTAATGTAACACCCGAAATATACCACTCTGCCTTTAGAAAGGGTTTGCTATTATGTACTTCTAATATGACATATCTGAGGTATTCCACTTTTCAAGGTGAAAAATATCTATACCATTTCTTCAACATTTTCTTGCTTTACTTGTGGCAGTTCGGTTTGAACTTCTAAATCTGAGTTATTTTTAAGACCGAGGCTGTAATTTATTTACCATAAGATCCCTAGACCTGCAGAACAGAAAGGGTAAAAGACATCTCTGAGACCAGATTTTATTCTACATGACCATGCTTATCTTGAAAAGCTGCCAAGTTTGCTTGTATGCTCTGAGTGTCTCAAGTGGGAATCAATTAGAGTACCTGCTGTTTCAAACAGCAGCAGATAATGGTGGAAGGGCAGAAAGCAGACCACCAACAGTGTTCAACAAGCAAGCATTATTCCAAAACTACGGTGCAGATGTACTTTTTTAGTTCAGTATGCATTGGTTAACTAATAAACTTGAATTAAAAAAATTACTGTTATGAGATAACTAAGTTTTATTAAATGCAAATAAAGAAAAATTCTTATTTGAAATTTTCTTCTAAAGAAAATTCAACATTTGACCCCATAATTATCAGACATCCTTGACAGAAAGTTCCTAGCTGGGTGGAAAATTTTTAGGATGAAAAATGCTCAGGTTAGACATCTGTGAATAGAAATATTCTTAAATGTGTCCACAAAGTACTGAAAAACAATTGACCTCTTTGCCCATTTTCAAGAGTTTAAAATATTACAAAGGGGCAATATGATTTATAGGCATTCTTCATAATAATTTTCTAGATGAATTTTTGGCAAATGCTACAGGCAATTAGAAGAAGGATACTAGTTAAGCTAAACCACATCCTAAATATAATAAGATATATTTGTGTGATATATTTTGAAGCTGAAAAAATAAGTCACAGCAAAGAAAATAAGGTAAATTAAATATATCTCACTTTCTCCATAGACTATTGAATTTTAAAAGCTTACAAACAGTTCAGAAAGTAAAGGAAAATAATATTTTGGGATTTTCAACAAATTAAGTATTACAATAATTAAATATTAAATATGTTGAAAGAATATATGTTTCAAATAGGTTCGTTACAATTTAAATGTATTATTCAAATATATTTAAGTTGTGCATCTCTGTTGTGGATTCCTGTGCCAAGCATTTTTAAGTTACAGTTATTTTCTAAACTGACCTATTAAGTGGTTTCAGCAACTAAGTTGAAAAAAAATATTTGACTCTTAACTGTGTAACATATGGACAGTGTCATAAGTTAACTTTAATTTTGCTGTGATTTTTAGTCTGTTTTGAACACTAACACCAGAATAAGTTTCCTAAAATAACCTATTATCAATCTGCTGCCAGTGAGCTGCTAAATGGCTTATTTTTTCCCTGCAAACATAAAGTCCCTAGTCTTTTCCTGGCTCTTCTGTCTTTTCAGCCTTGTTCTTTACTATTCTCTCCCATGATATTCATACACCACATTGTACTGGTCTGCTCACCTTTTCATAACTATGCCTTTCCCACTGCTACTTGTTCTGTCTTTATTGACCTGTTCTCCTCCACCCTCTTCTCCCAGTATCTGGATAGGTAGTAACACAGTCATCTTCACTACAGAGTAAATACTCAACTCACTTTTTTTATTTTTCAGACAGTCTCACTCTGTCTCCCAGGCTGGAGTGCAGTGGCGCTGTCTTGGCTCACTGCAACCTCTGCCTCCCGGGATCAAGGGATTCTCATGCCTCAGCCTCCTGAGCAGCTGGGATTACAGGCATGCACCACCACACTAGGCTAAATTTTTAAATCACTTTTAAATGTTCTTTTTGGATTTCACATTTCTGCACAATTGTTAACAATATCCATAAGTCTAAAAAATGTCAACCACCTTACAGAAATAGTCTAATATGTGTGTTGGCCTCTTCATACCTATGTCTCTGAGCTGGCCACAATTATAGCTGTGTCTAAGGTTTTTGACAGTTTTTCTTTCACATTTCCTCATTGTTGCCATGTTTCAGCTACTTTATCCCAATATTTTTTTAATTCCTTTGACATTTCCCTAGAAAAGTTTCACTGCATTAGGAAGATATAAAAATCCTTCATACTGAAATGAAAAGTACTGATAACAATTTACAAAAACATGCACATTAAGACTCTATATTGTGGCAGGGGTCAAGACTATATAATGAAAAAATAAAGTACTAACCATGGCATTTAAGCATAAAAGCAGAGCATAGGTGGGAATAGACTTTAGGGCACTCGACACTGAATTTACAACATAAACACAAACACTTATTCTTCCAACCTGGTCCATGTGTCATAGTATAAAGGATGATTTCTGTGTTAAGTTTTTCTGTTGTATCTACATCATCTTGTATAAACTTATGTGTTTTATTTAAGGAAGGTTTAAAAGATTCAACTTTATTAAACAGATTTTTCTATCATTATGTATCAATCTTCCCATTATTATAAATGAGCCCTATACTATTTCAGTTATAGGTTTAATATTTTAAGTACCTAAAGCATGTTTTTATTCAAATTTTTGTTCTATCAAAATAGCTTTCTTAAAAATTTTTGGCTTCACTTAAAGATGGGATATGTTCCCCTTATTAGTTATTGTGCCTTTGTTTGCAGCACGTTATTTGCACAGGATTATGGTGCAAGGTAGAAGGTGAGAAAGAATGCAAAACCAAACTAGACCCACCAATGGATGGAACTGAGTGTGACCCTGGTAAGGTAAGTCATTTGTGTTGCCCGGATTTAATAAGCATACTAGATAAAACATGAGAAACTTGCATTTTCTCTGCCAGTTACATTTGTATTCATCTTAGCACTGATGGAATAATTTCAATATATACAAAAATATTAGTATTTCATCAGTTTTAACATTTATACTTTTTAAAATCCATGGTTGTTTTGTTAATATCAATGTGGTGGGGTTTTTTTATTTGTTGTTGATTACAAGAATGTTGAGAGTCATATATATGCATTAATATAATAAAAATGTGAATAATTTTACTTTTTAAACAGAAGTAAATTAAGGACAAATAATAGCATAAATGGTAAAATTTCTCATAGCCAATGAATTCTTTCAAGTATAAAACAATTGACTTAGGAGAGCAACTGAGTATTTTTTTTCTTGTCAGTATAATCATCATCAATAAAATATTCCAGTTGACATTTGGAGATTAGCAAATATTTGCCTGTCTGTAGTTTAATGTACTTCATAAGGCTTTAAAATTTTATTAGTATACACTTCCAGATCTAAATAATTGCTGTTGAAAATTAATTTTCCTTTGAGAAATATAAAGAAGATGAATTTCACACATATTTAATAGTTATGGTTAACATAATCACAAGATAACAGATCAATAGCTTACATAATTTTCTAATTTGCATACCGTGACAGGAAAGTAGAATTATCACTGTACTCAATTGTAACATCAGAAAGCTTGCCTCTAAAGAACATGAATGTGTATTACATTTGAAAATAAACAGCAACATAAAGAACCTATAGACTGCTCATGGTGAAATAGTTGATGAAAACATAAAATTATATGGAGTTTTATTTTTAAAACACGTCAATTTGAAAAATGGACAGAAATGAAACAACTCAACTTCTAGAAAATTATCTTAGGTACTTGTACCTGTGCATGCAGATGCACACACATTCACACACGCACACACAGATGCTTAGGGAAGGGTGCAGTTTGTAATGGTGAGAAATGAGAAACAAAAATATTCATCAGGAGAGGAACGGTTACAATGTAGCTGTTAAAAATGAGGGAGATATGTATGTTCTAACCTTAAGACATCTATAAGATATGACTTTTAGTTGATAGGCATGTCAGAAATATTGATACTTTATAGTACAATTTGACATTTAAGGAAAACACAGTTTGTATACAGATGTGAATACACACATGCACACACACAAGTATATATTTTCAAACTCATAAAATTAGCTAGGCTTGATGGTGGGTGCCTGTAATCCCAGCTACTCGGGAGGCTGACGTGGAAGGATTGGTTGAGCCAGGGAGGCAGAGGTTGCAGTGAGCCAAGACTGCACCACTACACTCTAGTCTGGGCAACAAAGCCAGACCTTGTTTCAAAGGGAAAAAAAAAATGAAATATAAACACAAAACTCCAAACTGTAGTTAGAAGTTACCTCATGGGAGGGAAGTAGAATTGATGGCTGGGAGTACTGCAATGAGAGGGATGGGTGAATATAACTTTTCTACAGACATTTCTGGATTGTTTGACATCAGCATGCAGTCATTTATTACTTACATGATTTCTTAAATTAAAAAAAAGAAGGCTGGGTGTGGTGGCTCACGCCTGTAATCCCAACATTTTGGGAGGCCAAGGCAGGTGGATCACCTGAGGTCATGAGTTCTAGACCAGCCTGGCCAACATGGTGAAACCCTGTCACTACTAAAAATACAAAAATTTAGCTGAGCATGGTGACAGATGCCTGAGGCAGGAGAATCGCTTGAACCCAGGAGGCAGAGGTTGCAGTGAGCCAAGATCACGCCATTGCACTCCAGCCTGGGTGACAAGAGCGAAACTCTGTCTCAAAATAAATAAATAAATAAAAATTTTAAAAAAGAAAAAAAGTACAAATTGTTTAAATCCAGACTATTTTTGAAAAAAAAAATGACTAGAAGTATTTTATCACTATTATTATCAATAAGAAAATGATTCCTTAGAGGGAATTCTGTGAAACAGCAGTTATTTATTTACAGACTATGCCAAATATTTTCTTTAAGCTTAAATGAAGCATCAGAGTTTGGGTCTGTCTTATTTTTTAAGTATATACACACAAAAGTATAAGAAACTGTGTATATCAAGCAACTCTTCTGATATTGTGCTAAGTAATTTACTGATTGGATAAAACTTTGCACCAGCAATCATTTTTATCATCCCTGAAACACAAAAGCAGTAATATCCAGAGATAACCAAACATACTGCCATGAGTCCTCAAACATCACATAACTCATTCATCTTTAGTTTTTTGGCAACATAAAAATCTCTTTATTTTTATGATTTAGCACCTTCAATATTTTTTTCTATGATTTTCTTCCACTTATATGTATAAACATAATTTGCATTCTTGAGATCTTTAAAATAAACTTACTTTTGGGCAATTAAAACTGTAATTACTAAACAAAAGTAAAATGTTTTATTTTCCTATAATTGTGTTAGTGATAATTCTCTTAGAGGTTCTGTAATACTTTGTATATTAAAATAACTAATGAACCTCTCAGTTTTTCAGGCCATGTGGGCTTCTTCAAATACTTATCTGTTTCAGCTGTTGTAGAACCCATCATGAAAATAGCTTCCAACACTGCCATTGTGTGCAGTAGTGCTAAAATATTTGAATGCTTGCAACCTAGCACTATACACTGCTAGCTCAGTACATTGCTAACCAAGAAACAAAGCTTTGGGATTTTGTAATTTATAACACTCTAGTGATACTGATCAAACTGTATAAATCTAGTTAATCTAAGAGTATATAATTACATCTGAGAAGCTGCTTATAGAATTCTATGCTTCAGAGTGATTTTGAACACAGAGGTTTATATATTCTTTATAGACAGCAAATTGAAAATTGAAAACAACTTCTTTCTTCTCTTTTTATGTTGTTTTTTATATAATTTTTTTTTTTTGCAGTTTACAATACAAATATCAATGCATTGGTGTTTACATTTCACAGAGATTAAGTAGTGGGCAAATGATTTATTTTCAAAAAATAATAAATGTATGTTTTTTACTTAATAGTATTTTCTAGGACTGGGGAGAGGGAAAGAGATGTTAAATACCAATTTACTAGAACTTTAAACTGTTTGGAAGGATTCTGTGTATTTTAGTTATTTACTTTCCCAAATTGAGATTCTTGAAATTACCATCATAATTTATTATTGGAAGACTGTAATATCCTAATAGTCACAATATGCATATGTATACAGCTTTTTGCCTTCCTCCCTCCTGTTCTCTCTTCCACTATATATGTACAAGATTTTATCAGAGACTGATCAGGTTCCTTTGATATCTCCACGGACCTATTTCAAGTGTGTGTCTTCATGAACTTCCTTGACATGTCCACATAAAAATTTGAGAGAATAGAACTATAATTAGTTTGTTGGGTCATACACTGTCCTCAGGTAGTCTATATTATATAGTTCCTAAGTATTTTTATAAATAAGACTGAATAGTATATAAGACAATATTTTTAGTTTTTCAACAATACATAACTTCTTTTTTAAGGCTAAAAAATGCAAATGCTATGTGAAACAAATCATGCTGCTCTCCATAATAACCCTAATGCTATTTATGGAAAGCATCATTAGAATTATTTTACATATAATCTTATGTAATACATTGTATAATAGTTTAAATAAAACATTTAACACTTTCCTCATTGTTGAAACACAGAACGATATAGAAGACTCAAAAGCAGGTACCCTCTAGTTTCATCCAGACATCTGCTTATCTGCAAGGTGAACAAACTTTAAATATCATGCTATGCTTTCTTCATATTTTACTGATCTGTGTATGCAAATTGGTTTGCATATCTGTGTCCATTTCTCTTTATCTGCCAGATGTGTTATAGTTTAAATAATGTACAAATCTAGGTCCCAGTCCTTTTCAGAATATTTTAGTTTGCCATGAACCCTAGCCCAGTCTTTCAACGCCAGCTTGCTGCTAAATGGCCAGGGAGGTAGGATATGCACTCTGGGAAACATAAACACCCGTAAAGTAGGCTAAAACAATGTGACTAATTGAAGTTTGATGACTTTCACATTGGATTTTTTTCCATGAATGGCATAACATTTTCAAATCCTTAAAACAAGTAAGTAATGTAAAAGTTTTCACATAGACTGTTTCTCCTTTTCCAATTTTTAAACTGTCTTTGTATAAAATCCAAATTTATTTCATGAGAGTCTCAGCATATTGATATTCTCTGAGTTGATGTTTGTTTTTCAAGTTTAGATTAAAAACGTTTTGAATCTTAAAGATGTTGAATTTAAATCTATATAGTATATATAGATTTTAAATATATATAGCATAGTCTTCTGTTTTCTAAAAGTAGCAATAAAAACATATTATCAAAGTAAATTATAAAGATAGATGAATAAATATAAGAATGAACAGAATATTGCTTAGATTTCTGAAATTATTAATGTAATGATACTAACAACTATATTATTATTATAGTTAACCCTTATAAAATCCTTAGTAGGGGTCACACATTGTGTTTTGTGTGCTTCATTCCACCCCTGAAAAATCTCTGTTAGGTAAATATGATTATCATTCACATTTTAGAAATTAGAAAGCTAAGAATCAGAGCATTTCTGTAATTTCCTCAAAATCCTTTGTAAATTGTGTTGCCATTAAGTGTAGAAGATCATTTAGGGCTAGGAGGATCAACTTACTCAACCTCATCGTTATATAATGACTAATCTAAATGCTTGTAATCTTACTTACTATTCTCAATATGGTTTTGTTACTTTTACCACATTTGCTATGATCATCATCTATTTGATTTTCAGGAATAAGGAGAAATTATGATAACCTGTCCCCCAAATTCTAGCAGCCATTCCTGGGTAACCATCAACAATCTCTCTCCTGCTTTTGTTTTCAGTGAATGAAAAAAAAAACAAAATAAAGATTAAAAAGAGAAGGATTATACTCCTTTCTCTTATTCCACAGTTACGTTATCTTTACCAGTTAATAGATACCCAGCAAACTACAGAATAACTGGCATGAAATGACAGAATTTTAGCATCTAATTGCCCCCGTGTTTCAAACCAACTTGCTATAATGTTAGTGACTGAATTTGATGGGAACTCTTTCAGAAAAAAAAAAAAAAAAGCATAAAGGAAAATAGAGGAAAGTGCTAAAAACAAATAGTACTTTTTAAAAATTACAAGTTAAAAAGTACCCTGAGTCACTGACCTATATCATATTAAAATTGCTTAATTTGCTAAAAATGTCCACTTTGACATAGTAGATTTTTTGTTCCTTTAAAATTATTATCTGTTTCTTAGAATGTGTTGGATTTTCTTTCCTGGTTGTGCAACCTCAGATTCCCTTCCCATAATCTTTATCCTGTCTCCATCACAAGAACTGAATTCTTAGAGCTATAGTAACATACTTGTGCACTGCCTTCCCAACAAGACTGTATCTGTGAGAACTGGGAAAATATATTACTATGACAAAAAAAAAAACTTATTTTTGGTCTTTCCTAATTCTCCGTGTTTCTGGTTCTAGTAGACCTGATTTAATTCAATTCCAGTGACATTATAGGCCAGCGAATGATTTTCAGTTGTGCCCTGATTTGTTCATCTAAGACATAACTTTTGGAATAGTGGTGTAAGGCTGGAGAATGTACCAGCAGGACCTCAGCACCTGAACATCTGGCCGGAGAGTGGAGCCTGTGGAGTCCTTGCAGCCGAACCTGCAGTGCTGGGATCAGCAGTCGAGAGCGCAAATGTCCTGGGTAAACTCAAAGTTTCTGGTTGTGGGAGGGTATTTCTTCAATTTTGGAATGCAAAGGTTTTATTAATAAAGCATGTTGGAGAGCAAAATAAGCCCCTCAAACTCTACTCACATTGGAAAACAGAAAAGTCCTTCAAATTCTATATTTTATATAAAAATTGCCTTTAAGAAGAAAGACCAACTGTTCTAAGAATAAATAATGAAAGCTACAAAAGGTTATTTTTTGAGTAAATCTCTAAAATATTGTATTTCAATAAACAGGGAGATATGTATTAGAAAAAAATATGTGAACATTTAAAGGAACTAGGAGAAGAGCAGAAGGGTAAGAAAGGGAATGAGAACAAAATTAATGACAGCAAAAGCTAACACTAATGAAAAACAGAAACATGGTAAGCACAGGTACAGACGGGAATTATTATGGGATCAGCTTGTTCAACTCCATTATCCCTACAGGAATTCTAGGATAGTGTGAGAAAATCATTCCAGCTCATGAACATTAACTCTGTTGGTGTAGAAGTCACATGCAGTTTTAAAGGATTTATATGAATTTGTATAAAAATATATCCTTAATAATTCTAAGAACCAAATTTCTTAATGGGCATTTGAAGGCTAGTTTCCCCTCAGTCTCTACCCTTTACTCCTGTGTATCATTTTCCAGGCAAGTGGGCTTTTTTTCTCGTGCATTTTGGAAGGTATATTGATCAATGATTAGAAAAGTATATAAAGAAGTAAATATATGAATGTGCTGCTACTATCAATCATTTCATGGTTCAAGTTTTCAAAAGTAAATATAAAGGATTATATATTATTAATACAATGGCTTTTAATTTAAAAAATGGGTAGTTAACATAAAAAAACATAAAATTGATTATTTTTATTATCTTTTCCAGGCTAGGTTCTGAAGCAAATGATTGTAATGGTCCCAGAAAACAATACAGAATATGTGAGAATCCACCTTGTCCTGCAGGTTTGCCTGGATTCAGAGACTGGCAATGTCAGGCCTATAATGTTAGAACTTCCTCCCCAAAGCATGTACTTCAGTGGCAAGCTGTCCTGGATGAAGGTATGACCAACCAGATCACCACCCTCTTTGTTAACTAGATTTCTAGGTTTGCCAAGTGTTTACAATAGTCAGATTATTTTACAGATTATCTCCAAAGTATTTCTGAACTTTAATTTTTTTCTACCTGTAATGACATATAACAACCATAAGCACTGACAAAAATATATTTTTAAAATATAAGGAGCTCTTACCACAAACCTATTAGAACAACTAAAATAAAAAGCGATGACAACTCCAGCTGCTGGTGAGGATAAGGAGAAACTGGATTTCTCAGGCGTTGCTTGGTGGGAGTGTAAAATTGTTCAGCCACTTTGGAAAATACAGTTTGACAGTTTCGCAAATAAACGTACACTCACAGTATAGAAATCATACTCCTGAATGATGGAATACTCCTCAGCACTAAAGATGAGCAAACTATTAAAACATGCAACAGCCTGATAGATCTCAGAGCATTATGCTGAGTGAAAAATGCCAATCTGAAAAGGTCCCATGTTATATGATTTCATGTGATAATATTCTTGAAATGATAAAATTACAGAGATGGAAAACAAATTCGTACAAATGAGTGGTTGCCGGGGGTTAGGGATGGCAGGGGAGAAAGGGATGGGTAGCTTGAGGAAGATCTTTGTGCTGATGAATAGTTTCAGACCTCGATTGTGACAGTGGTTACACAAATCTACACATGTGATAAAGTGGCCTAGAACGATACACACACAGGTACCAATGCCAGCTTCCTGGGTTTGCTGTGGTACTGTAGTTACAAAGGTAAAACCATGGGGGAAAACTGAGCGAAAAGTATGTGGGAACTCTCTGTACTATTTCTGTAAGTTACTCTAAATATTTAAGTATTTCAAAATAAGAATTTTAAGAAATTTATGTGCTGCCTGATTAGTTAAGAATCATATGCCAAACAAGGTGGCTCACACCTGTAATCTCACCACTTTGGGAGACCAAGGCAAGCAGATTGCTTGAGCTCAGGAGCTTGAAACCAAAACCAAAACCAAAACCAAACTAAAAAAAACATTAGCTGGGTGTGGTGGCATGTGTCTGCCCTGTCGGAAAAAAAAAAAAAAAAAAAAAAAAAAAAAAAAGGAGATAATGCTTGCCCATGGTGAGTGGGCTGTGGGTGTGGGTTGAGTTTCAGTTACCAAAAGTGATAACAGATGCTCTGATTTCATTGGTTATGATGCCACCAGTCTCTTTTTTCTCCCCTTAGTCAATTTCAACTTTGTTCTCCATCATTCCAATTACACTCTTCTCAATAACCTAAACTCCATTGCCTGTCCATTTCAGTGCCCCCATCTGATGAAACCCTTTCCATTACAAGGAGTAATGGAAACAGCCAAACAATGGGGCAGATTATTCCACTACTAGTGGTGGTGGGGGGGAATATAGCAGCCATCAGATTGATTACCTCCTTATTTTCTGCTATCAAAACACGTTAGCCTAACTTAGGATACTTCATCTGCATTTTGCTATATGGCAGAATTTTAATTCCTCCTTTCCAAGGCCAGTCCTTCCGGTTGTGGCGTGGATGCCACCCCAATCTTCCCTTTTCAGATATCTTATTGATTACCCCTACTTTCTCTCATATAATCTTTCTTTTGGATCATTCACATTTAATTTTTTAATATATTTAAGACTCTCCCACTAAAACATGAAAACTTCCTCTCAAGATCATAGCCACCTTGAGCTGGCGCACTTACACATTTCTCCCCCCACAGTCACGCTTCTCAAAAGGCCTGCCTGTATCCCAGCCGTTTGTTTTCTTCCCTTCAACCTGGATTCCACCAACACAAGTCTTTCCAATGTCATCCAGGAGTCTCATGGAAATGAAACCTAATAAATAGTTTCCCATCCTCTTCGTACTTGACTCTTAAATACATTAATGTGGCTGCCCACCCCTGTGGTTGTTGAAATACTCGTATGCCTTGCTTGGTTTCCGTGTTGTAACACTGACCTGATTTTCCTACTACATCTCTGGCATATTCTCCTTCTGCCTACTCCAAATGCTATTCTATTTTCGCTCTACATTTTCTTTTTACGTGACCTCATCTATTCCCATGACTTCAAATATGCGAATAATGCATGGGTTTATGTCTTCAATCAGATTTTTCACTTGAGCTCCAAACTTGTATGTACAGCTGCCTTCTTGGTATATTTCATTGCTTATCTGCAGGTTTCAGACCAAATTCATGTTTATAACCCTTCCTATTCATGTCCATTTGATCCTCTTTAGTGTGTCCCATCTCGCTGAAGGTAACACTTGCTTTTCTGTTGCACAAACTTGAGCGCCTGGTTTATAAGGATATTTCTGTGGCCTGCCCGCTTTAACTTCTCCTGCCTCATCTTCATCACTCTCTTTTGTAGAATCCTATATGGTCAGGCTGACCTCCATTCCACCCCTTAGATACAACTGCTGTCTTATTTCTGGGCCTTTATTCCAGCTGGGTGTTAGCATAATAGTTTTTCCTTCTCAAGCTTTGATCTTGTTCTCTATTTATTTACCTTGAAAACTTCTACTGATTTTTGGGACTCAGTGTGTGTCAGTTCCTCTAGAAAGAATCCCTCTGATGATCCAAATTGTGTGTCCCTTCTAAGTACCACACACATAACCTGTAATAGCCATTTCAATGTGTCTGCATTGCCTCTAATGTCTGTCCCTAGTGTATCCTCTATTGTATATTGAGCATCCGATTAACGTTTTTAAATAAATTTGAATACATAGCCAGTAGCTTTTTATTGTAAAAATATAATCAATATGACTGTTCACATCATGAAAATTATCTGATTCTTTGAGAGTTAATTCTGTCTTTACTCCAACTGGATGTGAGAGTTAATAATGTTGTTTATTTGAAACCCATTTACTCATGTGTGAAATGAGAGGTAGAAAATAGGTGTTCTCCAAATTAAAAGAAAGTCAGAGTTGAATGAGCATCAACTTAAAACACTGAAGCTGTTAGAAATCACAATTAAAGGAACTCCTGACTCTTAAAAAGTGATGTATATGTCATCAAAATAATCCACAATAGCTATTTGTTTAATCAGCAGGTTAGCATTTCAGATGATTTTGCAACACGTATCAATCAAACTCATCAGTCTGTATTTCAAATAAAATATATGACAGTCACTAGCCTACATGTGTTATAGCACTATGGAAGAAATTGAAATACATAATTTTTTTTAGAAAACCTAGTCTTAATAGCATGTGACACCTTAAAATACAAGTGACTGTATCTGTTATGTAATACATAAATCCCTGCCTAGGAGAATTAAATGTAGGGTAGCAATGCAGTAGTGAACATTTATTTTTAGAGAAAAGAGATGCATGGCTTCAACATTCAGGTATTTCGCATACTTTGTGTGTGCCAAAATTTGGCTGAAATCCACGTCTAATGCATATCTTGGAAAGAGTTGGTCTCTTAAATCAAGACTGAGCCTGCCTGCCAAGTATGGCATGTTACATGGATCACTACAATGTCACAGCCTTGAGAGTATACTCCAGAAATGAAGAATGGTATCAAATGTTTATGTCATCTGTACAGCTAAAGGCAGCAGAGTGTATTGGCAATATGTTATGAAAGGAGAAATACAAAAATTTTTATCTGAATATTTGCTTGGAATATGAATGAAATTTCTAGGAGACTAACTCCTTTCAATATTATTTGTTCATGTATCTGGTTCATTCTTCTCTTCAATGAAAACTCCAGAAAAACATTATATATACCACTTTTAAAGTGTTACAATTATAGCAGCTGTTTTTAAGTTCAAAGATATGACATAGTAAGCAGTCATTGAATAAACATAACCTACTTTGAGGTGTGAGAGCACACTGAAATGCTTTATTGCGGCTTATAATGGCATCTTAAAGGAAAATTTCAAAACCATGCACATTAAAGGCCATGTTCCAACTCCTCAAAATTGTTGAGAGCAGTATTCAGAAGCCACATGTGAAAACTGTTTGAAATGTTCAATTCTGAAGGCTCATTTAACTGTCTGTATTCTCTTTGCAAACTGATACCCTGTTCCATGCCTCTGGCTGTTATTTAGTATTTATAGAATCCCATCAGCATACGTGGAACTTTACTGAAGACATAAGGGAAGATCAGTGTCAGAGACTGTAAACTATTTTCCATTCTATTTATATAAGCTTAATAAACAGTAAAGGGCCTGACTGGTATCAAGCCAATAGAGTAGTAATGTAGCATGGAAATTGCTCTGAGGTTTCAGATTTGGATAGTAGTACTACTGGGTTACCAAATACTACAGCTCCTTTGTAGGAGACTTGGAAATGGACACAACACTTTAAAAATATTGTGCCACTTTCTGAGCCTAAAAGGCAAGTGTTTTAACCCCAGACATCTTACCTTGCTGTTCAATGAGGCACAAAGAAGACTAGCAGCTACTTAGGAATTATTTATCTGGAATAATGGTTCTCAACCTAGAGATCATCGTGTACAATGACATGGTTTCTGCCTAAGTAGTGAAGAGGGCTGAGTTCTCCCTAGCACATCAGCAATTGCACATAACTATGGATATTCTCATGGGATGGTACTGCATTTCAAAACAACATTCATGTTGCATTGCACTAGCAATCCTAGTAACAGAAAAGTTGTTTACAAATGCAACTTTTACTACAATCCTAGTAACAGAAAACTTCATCAGAATTGCTCATCTTAGAGGCTCTTCTTTCTCCCTTTAGACATTTTTTTTCAATTAGAGTATGCGAACTACATGGAAATAAAAATTAGCATATTGAAATTTAGAAGCAAGACATCAAGAAAGAATTTAAGCATGAAGTAAATCATAACCAGGACTTAAAAATAGGTTGAATCCTGGTGTCTACTAGAGATGAAGAGGAGATCATTTCAAAGAAATATGAGCAAAAAATTGGAGTATGCCAATATTATTCAGGGAGGAGGTCTGGTTTGTGTGTGCTAGATATGCTGTGCCATAAAATAACAAATGATACATTTTGAGATAATTTGAAGCCAGATTTCTTAGAAGATGATTAAAACTCATTGACCACCTCCAGGAACCTCATTTACTACACACAGTAATCTTCTAATATCCTCTACTGTAATATTACAATACTTAAAATTAACAATGAATTATATTTTGTACTCAATAACCTTCTGAAAAATGAAGCTTAAGATAAAAAATATTTATGGAGTAACTTTTTCTTATTTCTTTTTATCCACTCGGTATGTAGAAAAACCATGTGCCTTGTTTTGCTCTCCTGTTGGAAAAGAACAGCCTATTCTTCTAGCAGAAAAAGTGATGGATGGAACTTCTTGTGGACATCAGGGATTAGATATCTGTGCAAATGGCAGGTGCCAGGTAAGACATTCTAAAAAGAATTTATATGTTAAAGGAAGATTGTGGAACCATTGAGCAACTTCACAGCATGGTTGAAAACTAAGATGTTGCTATAGTCCTGCCTTGACTGTGACCTTGAGCAAGTCTAATTTACTTTGAAACCTCATTTTTTTAATCTGTGCAATGATGGGTATGACTTGATGCTCCATAAAATCCATTACTAATGAACAAATCTGAGATTTTGATTGTGTACAGTTTAAAATTAGAGCATTTTGGACATTTTATGTCAAAATATTCCAGACCAGAATTTCAAGCACTCTAGTTCTCCATCCCTTGTGTCCAAGACTGACCCCTCAGGCAAAAATCAATAAAATTGACCTTATAAACCCATACTCAAGTATTATCAACATACTTGAATCAGGTGATTTTTAAATGCATATTCAACTTTCTTACAATAGTTAAACATTTTATTTGCTTTTCTCTTTCTTTTAAAAAATTTCCATTTACATGCATTTATATGGTTTTCACCTATCTTTAGAAAAATAGAATTTCTGTTAAAGTGATTATGAAGAGCATAGTGGAAAGATCAATGGTAGAACTGAGCAGTTGCTAGTCATGGTTCTGCCACTGTCTCAAATTGACTTTCCCTAGAAGATTAATTAATACGCACAAAGTTTAATGCCAAGTGTTTCCATGATCGGCATCTATGTAGAGACAAGGAACAGGCAGGTTTGGACACAGGGTGAAATCAGACTCTGGTGCAGTCACAATACATTAGCTGACCCTGTGGGGAGCACTTAAACTGGCATGGGGCTTGAAAGTTCACCACTTGGAGTAAGAAATCCAGGCTATTTACTCCCAGCATCTACTACTGTTTGGATGCAAGCTCCCCCAAGAAGTGGCTACAACCTTGGGGAAAGCAGGTTTATTTTTTCTAGATGAGTTCTAATAAACCTTCCAGAAGCAGGAGAGAAATAAATCCTTTAGCAATGCAAGAGGTTGCTGAGTGGAGTGGACCGAATCCATGACAACCTTTAGGAAACTGCTCTTGGGCAAATCACTTAAAATGTATTTGCATGCATTAATTAATCTGTAAAATAAAGTTGGCCAACCATTGATCATTGACTTTGTGCTATATACGCTCCTTTGAGAATTTGATGAATATTTTTCCCAGAAAAATGCACAACTGAACACACACATACATGCACACAAATGCCAAAAATTGCAAACAATTTCAAGCTATGAATGGATTAATCCATGATCCAACAGAAGCATGTGTACTTCTGGGTAAGGAGCTGGGAACAACACGAAACTTAAATCCTTTCCCAGCTCTGAGATTCTATATTTTGCCAGTATGCTACAGGTTTAAAGCATAGAATCATGTAAAACCATTGGCTTAAGAAGCAGTTTTATAATTACATATTAATTTCCTTTATTTTTTAGCAGAATATGACAGTAACCAAAATGTAATTTTTCATTAAAAAATTATATTTTACTTATACGTATTTTGTTTTCAGAACTATATGCTATACTAGTAAAGCTTTTCTTGTCATTATATGTAAATCTGTTAGATTATTGTATGTCTTAAACTAATTTATTTTTTAAATTGTGGATGTCAAATCTAAAAGCAGTTGTTATGCTCTTTACTTAACATACTGTATAAGCCAAATCTTTTACGGAGTCCCTGCTAAACATTAAAATTACAACAACAAGGATTCCACACAAATGCTATGTGGACCTGATGATTATAATTAAATTAGAATTATTTGAAATGGATTGCGATGTCTAATGGCATCAAAATACTTCAAGATTCTGGCTTTTTAATTAGAATGCTTCATTTAGTCTTCCAATAAAATTAAAAACATGCCTCTTTAGTTTTTCTAACAACCCTTAACAACTGGGGGTTTGACTAGAGTGTTTTATCACTAAATGTCTAGGACCAAAGCTGAATATAGCATTCCAGACTTAGTGAATGAAAGACAATTGAAAACAGACAGCTTTCTCTGGTGACCCATTTTGGTTCTGTGAAGCATCTCTTACTGAAACTGATTAGGCAGGCTGGAGCCTGTATGATCATGTTATTTGCATGTCTCCAACACACCAGTAGTACCTCAGGTACTTGCTACCAGTGATACGGCTTTGCCTCTTCCAAGTAGCTCATCTTCAACTTTTGGATTTATGTGAGTGTTTTTTGATATGTGTGGATATTTAAAGCTACCAATTATAAAATGTATCTTTTATTTTTAAAATATATGATTATTGAACTCTAAATTATATGTCTATTCCTTACTTTTACTTTAGATTTACAGACCTTGCATAATCCTTGTTACAGGATTGGGAAAAAACTAAGAAACTACTCAGTACCAATGTATCTAATAATTGAACTATTATTTATTGTTTTCTTACCATTTGCCAAGAGACAATATGGGTACCAGGGATAGAACAATAAAGATAATTTTATTATTTCAAAAGCTCTCTAGCTCTACTCAATTTTTTCCCCATTTAAACATGAAGAGGCTTTTCTTCTTAACCCAGGACTCCCAGGTCAGGCTCCTGCTTAATGTTCTCTTCACATACTTGGTTGTGCTCTGTGCATTTCCTGTGGTGGCTGCTTCTTTCATCCAGACATTCTCTTTATTTTCCTTGAATAAGCTTTGACTTGCTGATCAGAGTTCTCTGCTAACACTTTGTACCTCTTGACACTGATAGGCCCTCCTTGACAAAAGAAAGGAATGCTGTATTGTGCAGTTTTAATGTGACTTTTGCTCCCAGCATATTCATTCTGCAGCTGCATTTAATAATCTGCCAGCTTCCCCTTCCCCAACACCAGCAGCACTAATCACAAAGATTCTGTTTTTGTTTCAGTTGTACTTAATATTTTAAAATTTCCTCTACAGTAATTGGAACCTATTATAAATGGATGTATCATCAGTCTCTGTTCCAAATCCTTCTTGATTAGGAGGAATTATGTAATACTACCATTTATTTCTGACAGTATTGACATACTAAATTATGCCCTTTGAGTATGTACAACTTTGCTCTCATCAATGGGAAGCAAACATTATTTACAAGAAAAGAGGCAATTAATTTGGCCTCAGAAGATTCATACTAACAAAATTCTTCTTGGAGCATTTAAAAATTAATTTCTGACTGTTCATATTTCCTTAAAGCAGCCACGGATTATGAGGCATTCTTACATTCGTGTGCTGGGTGCCAAAGGAGATAGGGATGGAATAAACTATAGTTGATTCATGAACTATAGTAAAAATAAACATCTATATTCAGTTTTCCAGAAAGTTAATATTTACTATTTAGCACTTACTTTACAATCACTTTAAAAGTTAAGCCATCCATATAGTCAAGTATATCTGTTCTTTGTTTAGTAGAAGGAATTAATCATGCTATATTTAACAGAAATGTGATTTCCTTTGGGATTTATGTAAATTGCATTTTTCTCAACAATATTTTCTTCCAAATTACTTTATGGTGTCATTTACTACTTACTATAAAAGATACTCTAAGCTGGTCACAGAGACTCACACCTGTAATCCTAACACTTTGGGAAACCAAGGCAAGCAGATTATTTGAGCTCAGGAGTTCAAGACCAGTGTGGGCAACATGGTGAGACTTTGTCTCAACAAAAATAACACAAAAATTAGGCCAGCATGGTGGCACATGCCTATAGTTCCAGCTACTTGGGAGGCTGAGGTGGGAGGCTGGCTTCAGCGAGGGGCAGATGTTGCAGTGAGCCAAGATGGAGCCTCTGCACTGCAGCCTGGGTGACAGAGCCAGACCCTGTCTCACAAAAAGGAAAAAAAAAAAAAAGAAAGAAAGAAACCTCTCATCACTATCATGGTCATTTTACAGATTATGTTATTTTACATCTCATATTGTAACATTTCATAAGTTTTATAATTAAATATATATGGTTTATAGAGACTAAGTTTGTCATAAATTAGTAGTAAAACAAGAAAAGAATGCCTCTATTTATGATGTGCTGTCATTCTCTTGTTACAGAAAGTTGGCTGTGATGGTTTATTAGGGTCTCTTGCAAGGGAAGATCATTGTGGTGTATGCAATGGCAATGGAAAATCATGCAAAATCATTAAAGGGGATTTGAATCACACCAGAGGAGCAGGTAATTTTTCTTTATTTTTTCGTAAGTATTAACCCCTGCAATCTTTGGAGACACCGATTACACTGAATTTAACTTAGAGATTACCGTTCCAATTCTATTGAAGACTTGCAATGCGTATTAAATTATTTTTTGTGATGACATATAATACATGTGATATGAGCCAAAAATTCCAATAAGCCCATTTCCCAATAATGAAAATATGAATTCATCTGTTGTACATGTAATAAGTTAGAACAGCATGGGAATAATCTAATTTGCATTGGCTAATGTTATCAGGTTTCTACAGACCTTATTCTCCAGTGCAAAGAATCATGTCTAATGGAAAATAATGATTTGTAACAGCCTAAAGCAACCATTGAGAATAGTAATCTTCTGGTTTCCAGCTTTCCATTGTCATTATTTTTTTTCTTAATATTTTTGCTGCATTATCAGGGAGTGCCTTTTTGGAAACAGGGGTTCCATAACAGTCTAGCATACAACCAAGAGCAGTCAGAAGATGTGAGATAATGTTCCAAATAGATTAATAGCAGAGATCATTCTCTCTTACTTTGTTTTCTCATCTATAAATACTAATACTCAGGGGATATAAGATTAAAATGATTATGAATGATCTATATAGTATGCATTTAAAGTAATTTACAACAAAATATATTATCTTTACTGAAATATAATGACCAACATATGCTTTATGTGCAGAAAAATGCTTTATACACAGGTTCTTAACTTTACTGGAAAGAAGCAAACATTCTCTGGGTTTACATTAGTCTGTTACCTGGGCATGTGTCTTGTACCCTTAATACTGGTATCTATTTTCATGAATGTTATGCTTATATCAAATATACTCTTTTATTTTTAAAAACGTATACATGTATTTTTTGAGACAGAGTGTCACTCTGTCGCTCAGGCTGGAGTGCAGTGGGGCATGGCTCACTGCAGCCTTGACATCCCAGGCTCAAACAATCCTCACAACTCAGTCTCCCTAGTAGCTGGGACTACAGGCATACACCACCATGCCTAGCTAATTTTTTTGTGCTTTTGTAGAGCTGAGGTCTCACTATGTTCCATAGACTGGTCTCAAACTCCTGGGCTCAAGCAGTCCTCCCACCTTGGCATCCCAACATGCTGAGATTACAAGCATATACCAAAGTGCTCAGCCTAAATATGCTGTTTTTATCATTTAAATGTGTCTATTACATACACCAACATTTTCCTAGTTTAAATTCCTTTTTGAAGAGAACAAGAAATCTGAGTCTAATACATGAACTTACTTTAATACAAAGAACAGCCCATTTATGTTGAATAATTGAGAAAACTGAGTTCATTTTAGATAGAAGAGTCCTTCAGAAAAGAAAATTAGTCACAATCTTCTAAAGTTTGAATGTAAATTGTTGCTAGGTCTAAGCAGAATAAAAGATAAGTGAGCCTGAACATCTTAAAGCCTAGAAATAAGTAAGGCCTATGGTAAATTGCAGACCAAACTCTTAGTCTCCAATAGGTCCCACATATCAAAAATCTGCCAGCACTCATTTAGAAATAAATAAATACATACATACACACACACACATACATACATGCATGCATACATACATACATACTTAGCTGAAACAGGTTCTCAGGCTTTCAACTAGAAAATTTAATTATAATAAGCTTTTTACACCTGATTGTGATGGCAGAAGTTTTTTTATAGTGCAGAAGCTCAAAAAAATTTTTGAAAGACTAAAGAAATTTAAGGATATTAGAATTTTTAAAGAATATTCTTTTATATTTATTTAATATGTATGGAAACAGTTCACAGAATACTGATGCACATTTAGCACTCATGCTTTTAATTATAATAACACTTCATATTTCTACTAACCATAGAAAACAGAAATACCATTAAAAATCAGTGACTGTTTCCATCCTGACTGCAGTTATGTGAATATATATTTTCCCAGATTTCTACTTCAAATCCCCTATTTATTCCACTTTAATTTCTAATTTTGTTCATTGTAGGTAAGTTATATTAACAGCATGTTTGGAAAATAGCAGCAATGCCTAACATACTACAAATATTAAAGGTTTATAAGGCCACTTGCTTCCTTACAACTCCATGTTAATTTCACATTGCTCACAGGGAATAAACTATAGCTTGGACCTTAATGTCTACATGTGTTGTCGCTGTCTGTCTCTCCAGCCTCATCTCACACCAAGGTCTTCTTCCTTCTCTAAGTTCTTACAGGTACTAAAACTGACCATGCCCCCACTGCCACCCATCAACCTCCACCACGCACACCCACACCTGGAATTTCCAAATTTGTATTGATCAGCCTTCTCTTGGTTTTGCCGGGTGAAAATCTAGACACCACTTAGTTCTCAGTTCAAATATCATTTATTTAATGAAGTGATCCCTGAACACCCTGTACCTCCTATCATGAATGACTACTTTAGTGATGCTTATCATATATGTATCCATATGGTTTCGCTCTAGTCACATTCATAATTTTATGTTCACTTGTCTTTCCTTCCCCATTAGACCTTAAACTCAATGAAAAACAAACATGCTATTTTTGTTTAACACCATATTTACAATTATCAGCATAGTGTGTGATCCATTAATATTTGCTAGTTTAATAATGAAATGTTAAATTTGTATAACTTTCAATTTAAAAATTCTGCCTGAGTTATTAATTCTATCACAGGCACCATCTACTTGTGACTTCAGGAATATTGCATTTATTTCTCTTGAGACAATTTTATCCCTGTAGTTATATACTTCCTAGAATTTTGAAGGCCATGCAGCCCTATGTGTCCAGTTGGCCAAGCACACTGTATATATTATATGAGTAACACACATACAGACACACATGGGTGTTTTCAGTCCCTGTGCTCTACTTAGAGTTTGCTAAATCATTTTTGTTGGAGCTGGAAAATAAATTCAAGAAGTGCTTTTTTTTTTCCCCCTTAGTACTTTATGTCTTTCATTGTAATTTGCCTAGACAAGTGATAGATTTTTAGAGGGATGAAAGGCAAACTATATATTGGCCAGTTGTTGAACTGCATAGTTATCAATATAAACTAAGAAGAAAATGGGCACAACGTTTTATCCTTTGTATAAAAAAATGACATATAAGGGGGACATGCTCTAAGAGCTTTTTTGTGTTTGGTTGTTTGCCACAGCAGTGGGAGAGTCATCGTGTTCACTATTTTTTCTATTTTAGGAAACAGTTACAGTGAATTATAGCAGGAAGTGAACAGGAGAAGCAGACAGATCTGAGTTCAAAGCCTGGGTCAGCTAATTACTGACAATACAGTGTTGGAAAGTGTGTTTTTTCTTCTATCTTTATTTTCTCATCATGTTAAATGAGAAGTGTAATATCTACCTTGGGGGCTATAATTATGGTTAAAATAGTTTCTGTAAAGTAACTATAATAGTGATTAGCAGACAGCAGTTTTTCAAAATATGGCATTTGTTACTTCACTGTTGTTACCATAAAGATGAAGATTGCTATCAACATTTTAAGATAGCTGATTAAAAATGGGATCTCTGGTTATAAAATAGGATGTTACTGTGTGCAAAGTACACTTGAGGATCAAATTTACGATATTGACTTCACTGTCTTCATGATCCAACTTCTAAGCTTCTAAGTCAGTACATTGTCAACTGTGCCAAACGGCTTATTTACTGAAAAGTATTTAACTCCCAGTCATTGGCTTTCTCTCTTCATATGTGTTTGATTAATATTTTTCTACCTCTCTTCTTGAAAATCAGTCTAACCTGTCCTTTAAGCCATCTCAGCTCAATAATAATCACTCTAAATATAACTGTAAACTTACATATAACTGCAGCTCTAATGTACAACGTACCTCAGAGAGTACTATTAAACTCAAACAAGAATTTGCACAGACTACCTCTACTTTGTTATATCTACTCTTTTTAATATTCTGAAATTCAACATTTGCTCTCAGCACTTTACTAAATGTATTTGCTCAGAGTTTAACAATTATCTCTTGATTGGGACACTCAGAGGACTCTCCCTTGTCACCTTTCTCCTTCATGTCTCATGTTTGACATACAGCTTTTGACAGTTTACCAGCAATTCTTCACCAGATACTTTCTTCCGTAGAGTCCCACTCCCCAGACACACCAGATCTCCTTCTTCTCATGATTACTCTTCCTCTATCTTTTTTCCTGATTTTATGTCTTTGTTAAAAACTATGACCATCACCAAAGTTGAGCCCTTGATTTCTATTCTTGAATTTCTCCACTTGTTCCCCTGCCTTAACTTGGTGATTCTTCAACGATATCTCGCAAAGCTACGTCAATAGCCTTACCTTTCTCTAGATTTCAGATGTTCCAGAGGTCTTACTGGATGCTTTAACTAGTGTGTTAAACCACTTTGTTGGATACAAATTGCAAAGCCACATTTATTCAGTTATTACCAAAATGAGATGATTTCTCTCTTGACTTTGATGTTCCTATAAATGATGGCCCCATTCTCACATAACTAATAATAAAGCATTGTGTTCAATTTTTATTATACCCACTTTCTTTTGGTTACCAAGTTCAGAAATTGTTTTCTTCAGAGTATCTTCTGGATTTTCTCCCTTAGCCCCACTACTCCTGGATTTTAACATTAGCATCCTGACACTGTTACCCACAACTATATATATCCCTGTTCATCTTGGGTATTACTGTTAGACAAAGCCTTTCAAAGCCAGGATCCAATTACCAAGGTCCATGCTATAGAATGTTCAATAGTTTCAAATTGATAAATTCATTCTCTTGGGCATGCATTTAAACTCCGTTTAACAGAGGCACGCTCTTACATCTTCTCATTCCATCAGATTTTATTCAGGTGCCACTAACAACACCACATATCCCTTACTTTTCCTTATACACGATGAACTCATCCTTCTTCTGTATGCATAGCAATTCTACCCATTCTCCAAAAGCAGCTCTTCTATTTACTTCTTTGTGAAGGCTTTCCTTTATAAATTGTTCTCTCCTGTGAATCATAGTGATTCTGGCTGATGATAGCGTTTCCCAAGTATGAGTAATGTTTATAACCATTTAACAGGGAAAAAAAATCCTACTTCTGTGAATAAAAATAGCAGTGAAGCCTTGAGTGGTTATGTGATCAGAGATGGAGATAGTTTAAACAACCCTGGTTTATAATCTTCAGCAGAGAATTAACGATATTATTTTACATATTTTCTTTTTAACACGATATTTGTCATTGTATTCAGCTCATTTATATAAGGTAATTATGCCTATCTTTGCAATTCAATTATAAGCTCATTGAGGGCAGAGATCATCTTACCTGACTTTTATGTGCAAATAGCCATTATGCATTTGTTTCCATTTTAATGGCTGCTTATTTTGTTCATGTAAAAAATGATATTGCTTTTATGTTTAGTGTTACTGAGAATGGCTTAGTGTTGCTGAAATGTGCAGTTCAATAGTTAATTAAACAAATTAATTAAATTAAGTGTTCTTGAGTGGAAATTATGATTCTAAAACACACCACTAATTCCAGCCACTGCCACCAGGTGGGGTATATGCTACCTTTTGGTATACACTAGATAGCTAAACATTCTCAGGAAGATGAATAATTAATAAACAGGAGACAACTCTGGAATTACCTCTTATGCCTTTTTTAAAGCTTAGAAGGTAGACTTTTGTAGGATACATTGATCTGCACAGAACTACTAAGAAGAATATTATTTTAACATAATTTGAAAATATAACTTCAAGCAAAAGTAGGCATCTGTTCTCTGTCACTTTTCTGCACTAAGTGAAATCCTAAGTCTGTATTTTTCTGCACATATTCTCTTCTTATCTCTCTTTACCTTATCATTTCATTTCTCTTCAAGCATTATATCCCTAACCTCTGCTGAAAAATGCTTCCTGAGAAGCACCTAATTGTACATTGGGTTTAGCTGTCTGACATCTTTAGCGGTGACCCTAGAATGCTTGGTGTGACCTTACACTTACTGTCACCAGCACCAGTTTCAAAACCCTTTGTTAAAATCCTCCAGAGAATGCTTGGTGTCTCATGTCCTATGCTTAACTACTCCAGGGATTTAGTCCGGGCCTGCTATATTTTCTCCAGCTGTATTTTCTTCTTCCTCACACTTTGTAACTTAAAGAAGTTCCCACAGCAAAATCTGAGTTTATCTATTCTATTTCAAGATCCACTGTTTTTCTAACCAGGCTGTTCCACTGGCTTTTTCCTCTCCTCACAATTCATAAGGTACCAATGAGATTTTGTTTTGTTTTACATAAAATAAAAGTGCCTGTTTGTCCTCCATAGTGCTGTAGGTGCAACATCTTTTCAAGAAACTTCACTGGAAATCATGACAGCTTTTATATATAAAAGTTTTTCCTTACCTAAGTACTGAAATATCATAGCAATAACCAAAACCGAAAGGAAAACAAAAGGCAAGTCAATAAAGAAAAGAGATTTTGAAGGAACTTAAGATTTGTTTCATGTTTTATTGACTCTTACAGGTTATGTAGAAGTGCTGGTGATACCTGCTGGGGCAAGAAGAATCAAAGTTGTGGAGGAAAAGCCGGCAAAGAGCTATTTAGGTAACCTGTGTTACAGACACAGAGAAGATCCAAGTACGAGCCCAACTCCCTGTCCTGAGAGTTCTATGATAGGGGGAAGTCAATCTGTTTCTAGTTTTATGTTTGAACATCCCAGGAACTATCTTTTGTCATATCAAATAGGAATAATTTTCCTTCCCTTCCAAGACTTCCCAGGAGCAAAAGCAATCTGGTTGTCTATATGTTTTTGAGGGCTAAAAATTGCTTCCACATGTTATTCCAAGATTAAAAAAACAGAAAACACCTAATTGGATGATTGGGGTATGATTTATACCCATATGTATATATTTCATAAATATATTTATTTCACATATATGCATATATTCACATATACATATGCATACTAATTGCATACGTGTGTGTATATATATATATATATATATATACACACAATGATCGTTTAGTTAGGAAATCTTGTGGCATTTTTTAAGTAATGTTCTACATACTAAAGGATTTGACTTTGTAATGGAAAAGCGTTCTCTCTCTCGCTTCATTTTAGGAAAACTACCTATGAAGAAAATATTTTTAAATTTTTAAGTATTACTTGTGAAAAGGACTATATCAGTTATTTTAATAGCTTAACTAGACCAATTAATGATTTTTAAAGATATGAAAAATACTAAGTTGTCAAAAATATACATGCTCATATGTTAAAGTTTCTATCTAATTAAGTCATATGAAATGAAGTTTTATCTAGCATCCAGAGATACAGGGACCTAATATGATTATGTCAGGCAGAAGATTAAAATGCTTTTCCAGAATTGTAACGTTGTGTTAATATTATCTTTACACACACACACACACACACACACACACACACACACACACAAAGTTCTCAAGCTTATTTTTGTAATAAAATAATGTCCTCCCTATTTTTTCTTAAATGAGCAATAATGTCCCAATGAGGAATCCTTTGTACATAGAAACAACCCAGCTTGCATGATTGTTTCTACTCTGCAATATCAAAAATACATACTCTACACTCAGATTGAATTTTTTTCAATAGGAGTTGCATTCTAGCAGTAGAAAAATTTGAGGAAAGGGGACGGTAAAAGTAATTCTTTATCATGTGACACACTCATTACCAATTATTACCATTTATACCAATTAATTGGCATTTAATCTATTTTACCTTCTGTGGTACAAATAGATCATACGGGATTTTAGAATTCAGATTAAAGTCCTAATACCCAGTTTTTAGAGACACTGGCCATAATCTAGACAATTTCAATACATTCAGTCAATAGCAGACAACTGGCTATTATACTTCCATGTGCACTTTCTTTTTTTTAAACTGGAAATGAATATAGATATCTCAAATAGAATTTTATCAATTATACAAAATTCTAAATCATAGTATGGGTTTTAGTAACATGACACATGTGGCTGAATAAACCAGGCAGTATTACAAAGGGGACATCTTCATGCTGTCTCAAATTTCTTACCTCCCAGTCTCTTCAACCAGTCCAGTCCTGTTTCCTGTTGTCCATCTGCAGTAAATGCCTTTTTTAAGGTCAGCAAATGCCCTCCATGTTGACAAATCCAATGTTACTTGACCTGTAAACATTTAAAACTGTTGACCTCTCCTCATTTCATTAAACGCTTTTTTTCCTTTTAGCTTATAGGACCACTGGATGTCTCTTACTGGTCTCTTTTGTGAGGTCCTCAGCCTCTTTATGTTTCCAAATGTTCCCATACTATAGGGTTCAGGCCTGGGTCCTGCTCTTTTCTCTGCTATATTCTCTCCCCATTACATCTAGCTCTACTTCTTTACATGCTTATTTGATGTAAATTATCAAAAGTTTCATAAGTACCTCAGAAATAACGAGTCTGATATAGTTTAGATATTGTCCCTTCTAGATCTCATGCTAAATTCGGATTCTCAATATTGCAGGTGGGGCCTGGTGGGAGGTGACTGGATCATGGGGATGGATTTCTCACAAATGGTTTAGCACCATCCTGCTGGTGCTGTCCTCGCGATAATGAGTTCACATGAGATCTGGTTACCTAAAAGTATGTGGCACATACCTCCTCACCCACCTGCCCCTTGCTTCCTCTCTCCCCATGTGAGATGCCTGCTCTGCCTGTACCTTCTGCCATGATTGTAAGCTTCCTGAGGCCCTCATCAGAACCCAAGCAGATGGCAGCAACACACTTCCTGTACAGCCCACAGAACCAAGAGCCAATTACATCTATTTTCTTTATAAACTACCCAGTCTCAGGTATTTCATGAGAGCACTGCAAGAACAGCCTAACAGAAAGTCCAGAATCAAAAGTCCAAATAAAAATTTTGATTTCCACTCCATTCCAAAACCTCTTCTTCCCTTGGTGTTTTCCACTACAGTGAATGTCACTCCATTAGTGTCCTATGCCTACTATAATAATTACTGCAAACTTGGTTACTTTAAACAACAGAAATGTATTCCCTCATAGTTCTGCAGGCCAGAAGTCCAAAAGCAGTTTCACTGGGCCAAAAATCACTCTTTGCAGTGTTACACTATCTCTGGAGACTCTAGAGAGAACAACCATTCCTTGCCTTTTCCAACTCTAGTGGCTGCCAGCATTCCTTTGCTTGTGGCCTTGTCACTCCATTATCTGCCTCCTTGGTCTCATTGTCTTCTCCTTTCCTCCTGTGTTCAAATTTTCCTCTTCTCTCTTATAAGGATACATGTGATTGTATTTAAGGCCTACCTGGATAATTCAGGATAATCTCCCATTTCAAGATCTTCAACTTAATATCTGTAACTTATTTAAATGTGCCATAAAAAGTAACTGTCCTTGTTTGTGCTGCTATAAAAATGCCATAGATTAGGTGGCTTATAAACAACAGAAATGTATTGCTCATAGTTCTGGAGGCTGGAAAGTCCAAGATCAAGGCACTAATGGATTGGTGTCCATTAAGGGCTCATTTCCTGATTTATTGATGGCATCTTTTCACTGTGTCCTCACATAGTAGAAGAAGATAGCTAGTCCTCTGGGATAAGGACACTAATCACAATCATAAGCGCAGAGCTCTTATGACCTAATCACCTCTCAGAAGACTCCACCTTCTAATACCATTAACTTGGGGTTAAGGTTTCAACATACACATTTTAGGGGAGGACACAAATATTCAGACCATAACAATAGCATTCACATGTTCCAAGGATTAGCATGTAAATATCTTTTCCTTCTCAATAACATATTTTTTATTGTGATAAAATATATATCACATAAAATTTACCATCACAGCTAGTTTTAAGTGTCAAGTTCAGTGAATTCAGTAGCATTAAGTGCATTCAAATTTCAATAGTATCTTTTGAAGGAATACAAAAACCCACTGAAAATTCAAATGGAACTTTACATATGGAAGTGACCCTGAATTGTCAACCAATCTTGAAAGTGAACAAAACTGGAGGATGCAGACTTTCTGGTGGCAAAACTTCCTACAAAGTTACAGTAATAAAAACAGTATAAAACTGGAATAAAGGCAGACATCTAAACCAATGGAAAAGAATAGAAAGCCCAGGAATAAACTCTTGTAATATATAGTCAAATGATTTTCAACAAGGATTCCAAGACCATTCAAGTGAGAAAAGACAGTCTTTTTCTCCAGTGGTACTGGGAAAACTAGATATCCACGTGCAGAAAAATGAAGTTGGACCTTTACCTAAAACCATACCCAAAAAAAGCTGTTTTATCCAGGGCTTTTATTTGATATTTGATTAGTGATTTAATCTCCTTACTAATTATAGGTCTATTTATGATTTCTCTTTCTTCATGATTCAGCTTTGGTAGGTTTCATTTTGGGACATTTGTATATTTCATCTAGGTTATTCAATTTATGGTCATACAGTTGTTTATAGTACTCTCATAATCATTTTTATTTCTGTAGCATTGATTATAATATCCCCACTTTCAATTCTGGTTATAGTAATTTGAGTCTTGTCTTTTCTTTTTCCCCTTAGTCAGTCTAGTTAAAGACTTGTTAATTTTGTCGATCTTTTCAAAGAAAACTAGATATCTTTTAGTTTTGTTGATTTTTCTCTATTGTGCTCTATTCTCTATTTCACTTATTTCTACTCTAATCTTATTTGTTTTCTTTTGCTAGTTTTGGATTCAGTTTGCTGTTTTTCAAGTTCCTTACATTGTAAAATTTTGCCATTAATTTCAGATCTTTCTTCTTTTTTAATATAAGCATTTATAGGTATACATTTCCCCCCCCCCCCGCCCCGCAGAACAACCTTTGCTGTGTCCCATAAGGTTTGGAATGTTGAATTTTCATTTGTTTCCAGATAATTTCTAATTCCCCATGTGATTTTTCTTCATGGATGCATTGGTTGTTAAAGAGTATATTGTTTAATTTCTGCAAATTTGTGCATTTTCTGGTTCTGTTCTTGATTTCTAACCTCATCCCTTTGTGGTCAGAGAAGATATTTTGTATTCTATGTATCTTTTAAGAACATGGATAGATATGTTGGGGTGGGGGGCATTGTTCAGCTTACCATATTCACTAATTTCTATCCAGTAGTTTATGCCAAAACTCAAGAGTCCTCCTTGATCCTTCACTTTTACTATTCTAATGTGATACATTAGAAAATCATTTCAGTTACTCAAAGTTATTACTTTTTCTCCATATACACTGACCTTTAACCAAGCCACTGTCTATTACATTGTCCTTCTTTATTTTCTGTATAGCACTTATCCTTTTCTGAATTTTTTTATTTGTTTAAATTCTTGCTTTTCTAATGGCAATCTCAATGTTAATTCTTGAAGGTATTTTGTTCTTTGTCTACAATAACTAAATAAATGTCTGGCACACAGGAAATGATAGACTTTTTGGTGAATTTTGTTTAAGAAAAAGATATTTCACATTTGTTTAATGATTAGTATAGGCCAGTGCATTACATATATCCATAAATCCTCATAATACCTCTACAAAGTAGTCATTATTAATTTTCCAATTTTTTAAATCTGGTACTAGAGTAACAGAAACTTTAAGTTTCTTGCCCAAGGTTATACATTTAAGAAGCTGTGAATCTAGATTTGAACCCAATGCTTCTGGGCATAGCATTTGGGTTCCTAGGCACTGAACCATGCTGTCTCTTTTTTAGTTTTATTATTTTAAGTAATTGTCTTCCATGAAACACTTGTGATTTAAAAGTACATGTCATATTTGAACACATTTTCTTTAAACTTTCCCCATATAACCTCTTTTTCCCCTTTTAAATTAGGGTGATCAACTAATTGTATAGAATTAACTCAGAAGAGTATAAATCATGAAATGACTGTTTTTTTCTCTAATCACTGTTTCCAATTCTACTAAATCCCATCATTTTTCTCTGTTAGTGACCTCTAAACATAGGTCTTCAATCACTCTTTGTTTTTAAAAGACCATTAAGTTTAAAAGATGAATCACATATCTGTCTCAGTTAGTTACTGTAAATTCTCCTTGTGCTTAGCCTTAGGCCTAACTGAGCAGGGTCCTTTACTTATAGAAAGAAACAGCATCTATGCCCTTAACCAGAATGAATGCTGCTCTGGAGATTAAATCAATGTTGAAAAATACTATTAATATGTTACTATGTTTATTCAAGAGCACATTTCCTTACTTGCTGACTCAAAATAGTAATAATAATAATTCATCTCTGGTAAATCACAGGAAGGGTGCAAGAATGGAGACAAAGAGACCAGTTACATAAACCTAGCAAGAGAATAGAAATGGAAAACACCTAGTAGCTTCCAGAGACTTTGAAGAAGTTGAACTGATGGAACTTGTTGAAAAATAGATGTGAGTGTTGATAGAGGATAAAAATTCAAGATGACTTCTAGGTTTCTGGCAAGTAATAGTAACACTTACTAATGTAGGATACATGGATGGGGGGCAAATTTGGAGTAAAGAATAAATGACATTGTATTAAAATCATAGATTTCAAACCTAAAGACTTGGCAAATAGATACATTTCATAAATCACATTTCCTAAATACTCCCTTGGGCATAGGAAGGAAGTCATTGGAAATATTCACCTTGAAATAGCTTTAGGCAAAAAAAGAAAATAGAACCTTGGCAAACTGATAATTCTTAAACAAATTAACCTGTCTATATCAAACTTATATTATTTTATAGAGATACTTAATCCCTTCCCAATACAATTATTGTTTTTCATCATTCTTTCTTTGAACTGCATTCTTAAATGCAATTATTATTTGCTTCTCTGAAGATTGTGGCATTATTGTCTTATTAGTAATTTGTCAAAAAGCCTAAAATGGAAAATACTTCAGATAGATCTATGTTATACCTTTGCAAAATCATTGCAGCTTACGGGTTTTTTTTTTAAATCTCAAAAAGGTCATATGGGTATACTTACCTTCCATGCAGTTTTGCATGCAAGGCACCACAGACAACCTCTCGCTAAAAAAAAAATTAAATGAGGAAAATTCAAAAGAAAAAAAAAAACATTTTATAACATACCTGTCATTTTAGTTACTTCAGGCTGCTATAACAAAGTGCCATGGACTTTGTGGCTTATAAACAACAGAAATTTATTTCTCACATTTCTAGAGGCCGTAAGTGTGAGATCAAGGGTACCAGCATGGTGGGGTTCTGGTGAGGGCCCTCTTCTGAATTGCAGACTGCCAGTTTCTAGCTGTGTCTTCACATGGCAGAGAGAGAGAGAGAGAGAGAGAGAGGAAACAAGCTCTCCTGGGACTCTTATAAGAACACTAATCCCATTCATGAAGACTTCACTCTCATGACCTCATCTAATCCTAATTACCTCCTGAAGACTCCACCTCCTAATAAGATCACATTAGGGGGTAGGGTTTTAACATGAATTTAGAGGGAGGGCACCAATGTTCAATCCTTAACACCTCTGAACTGGAAAGAAATTAAAGAATCCTTAGATACCAAAAACAAAGTGGGAACAGGAAGCCAGAGAATTAGGCTGACTCCGAAGACCCACTTATACTTGATTCTGGTAAGCAGGTTTAGACTTTGGGAGCTACAGGGACTCTGTGGGCAGAAAACAAAACCTAAGGCCTTTACGAAGTAGGAACTCTAGTAAGAGAGCCCTGCATAAAGCAAGAACACCAAATAACTACAGCTTCACTGTGATGGATAGATAGAAATTGCACCACAAAATGAAAAAGAAAGAAAATGTATCTATAGTAACTTTAGTACTAAGTGGAAGTAGAAAATCAATTTTCCTGAGAATTTGTAAGGCAAATCAAACCCTCATATGGGTTTACAGCACCAATTTACCTTAACTATGAAGTTCTGAGCTCTCGAGATTTATATGGTTACTAAGTTGGTTGGCATGTGCAAGTACAAATCTATACACACACACACACATATATGTGTGTGTGTATATATACACACATATGTGTATATACATATATATACATATATACATATGTGTGTATATATATGGCTCTTCAGATATTCTTTTTCTTCTTGTGTCAATTTTGGTAACTGATGTCTTTAAGAAATTAATCCAGTTCACTTACCTTGTCAAATTCATTGGTTTAAACTTGTTTATAATATCTCCTTATTACACTATCATGCCCATAAGAACAATATTTTGTCTCTTATTTCTGATATCTTTAGTTTGTGTCTATTTTTAATTAGGTAAGCTAAAGTTTTATCAGTCATTTGATCTTTTCAAATAACCAACTCTTGGTGTAATGATTACCCCTATTGTTAATTTGCTTTCTATTTGATTGATTTCTGCCCTTTATTAGTTTTTTGCTTCTATTTACAATGGGTTTATATTTTTCCACCATTGTAAGGTAGAAACTTAGATCATGAATTGTATTGCTTTCTTCTTTGCTAATGTAACAGTTTAAAGCTATAAGATTCCCTCTAAGCACTGCTTTAGTTGTATTCCACAATATATTCTTAATTAAAAATATTTTCTTATTAACACTGTGATTTCTACTTTGATTCAAGAGTTACTTACAAATGGATTGTTTAATTTTCAAATATTTTTAGTTTTTAAAATAGATATATTATTATTGATTTTTAGTTTAAATCTGTTCTGGTAAGAGAATATATTCAGTTTAATTTCAATTGAGACCTGTTTTATGACTTATAGCATCTATTGGCCAATGATGCAATTATATTTGAAAAAAAATTGTGTTCTGTTAATAGATTTGTTGAGTACAAACTCTAAATATCGATAGGTTTATTTGGTTCAGGTCTTCTATATTCTTACTGATACTCATCACTTTCTTCAGTTAAGCAGAGAAAAGCATTGAAATTTTCAACTAAAATTGCAGATTTTTATGTCTCTTTTCAATTAAGTTAGTTTTTGCTTCATGCATGTTGATAATCTAGCATACACTTAGGATTGTTAAGTCTACTTAGCAAATTTTATGTCATTTAAAAAAATAAATAATGCTAATTTGAATGACCTTTAAAAACACGTCCTTTTTTAATCTCAAAATATTTCTTGCCCTGGTCTGTGGTACCTATTAATAATATGGTCACTGGCTGGGCGTGGTGGTTCATGCGTGTAATCCCAGTACTTTGAGGGGGGTGAGGTAGGTGGATCACCTGAGGTCAGGAGTTTGAGACAAGCCTGACCAATATGATGAAACTCTGTCTGTACTAAAAATCCAAAAATTAGCCTGTAATTCCAACTACTCAGGAGGCCGAGACAGGAAAATTGCTTAAACCTGGGAGGCGGAGGTTGCAGTGAGCCAAGACTACTTCAGCCTGGGCAACAAAAGCAAAATTCCATCTCAAAATAATAATAACAATAATAATATGGTCATTAAACCAATTTTTTTTTATGTTTAGTGTTACATGCTACATCTTTTTCCATTCATTATAACCTATTTATTTTTAAAGTTCATTTTTGTCAATTGAACACAGTGGGATTTTTCCTTTTCTTTAGCCTCTTTTAATCAATGTCCTTAGTCCACTTAAATTTATTGTAACTTTGGACATACTGAATTTGTTTTCTACTTGTTCCATCTCTTCCTAATTTCTTTGTTCCTTTTTCTCTGGCTTCTGTTGGATTGAGTATGGGTTTTACTATTCCAGTGTCATCTTTACTTGCTTATTAACTATCATTCTTGTTCTATATTTTTAATGGCTGATCTAGCATTTACAGTATGTATTTTTAACTTATTACAGCCTCCTTACAAATCATTTATATCACTTTATATACAATGTAAGCTCCTTAGAATGGTGTACTCCTCTTTTTCCCTCATTTTTGCTATTATGCATCTTACTCCCACATTGCCTATTTTCAGTTTATTTCTACCTGTTTTAAACACCAAAATACATTGTAATCATGTTGCCTCAGTTAATTATACTAAAAATTTTAATAATATTTTTATACATTTACCAGTATCAACTTCCTTCCTTCCTTCCTTCAAATAGACACCTCTTTCCATCTTGAACCATTTATTTCAGCCTGAAAAGCATACTTTAATATTTTTTTATAGAGCAAGTCTGCTGACAACATTTCCCAGATTTTGTTTGTCTGAACATATATTTACTTTGACTTCATATCTGAAGGATATTTTCACTGGATGTAGAATTCTAGGTTTTGCTTGGTTTTGTTTTGTTTTCTCTCTCTAAATGTGATAATTGTATTGTCTTCTGGTGTATATTAGTTATGATGATATATCCAGTAAATTGTTAAATTTTTTATCCCTGTTTTCATGTGCCTTTTTCTCTCTAGGCCCTTTCAAGATTGTTATCCTTACTATTGGATTCCAGCAGTTTGATTATAATGTACTTTGTATGGTTTTCTTTATGGTTATTTGGCTTAGATTCCATTGCATTTTTTAGATTTGTAGGTTTGTAGACTGTATCAAATTTGGAAAAATTTTGCGCACTATGTCTTCAAATAATTTGTTTGCCCCAACCCACATTTCTGGAATTCTAGTTATACATACATGACTCTACCAGGTATTTCCCATGGGACACCAAAGGTCTATTCATTTTTTTAGCCTATTTTCTTTTTAGGTTACAGTAAATTTCTATTCTATTAGGTTTCCTTCAAGTTCATGGGCTTCTTTTGCAATTTCTAAAATGTTTGTAAATCTGTTTGGTGAATTTATCATTTCAGGTATTATGTATATTTTTCTATTCTGTGACTTTATCATAACAGTTATGTATATTTTTTCTATTACTATTTTATATATTTTCTATTTTATGAAATTTGATTTATTTTTCATAGTTTCCATTACTCTTCAATGTTACATATTTTTCTTTGAATTATTATGCATACTGAACCTACTTACAAAAGCCCTTTAAAAGTCTTGGTCAGCCAGGCACAGTGGTTCACACCTGTAATCCCAGCAATCTGGGAGGCCGAGGCAGACAGATCACTTGAGGTCAGGAGTTTGAGATCATACTGGTAAACATGGTAAAACCCGGTCTCTACTAAAAATATAAAAATTAGCTGGGCATGGTGGTAGGCACCAGTAATTTTAGCTACTCATGTGGCTGTGGCAGGACAATTGCTTGAACTCAGGAGGGAGAGGTTGCAGTGAGCTGAGACGGTGCCACTACACTGTAACCTGGGTGACAGAGCAAGACTCCATCTCAGAAAAAATAAAAAAATTAAGCCTTGGTCTCAAAGTTCTGTCATCTCTATTATTCCTGGATCTCATTTTAATGGCTGATTTTTCCACTGATTATGATAGGTTGCAATCCCTTTTTCCCATACCTCGTACTTTTTGGTTGGATGCCAGATACTATGAATGTGACATTGCTGAATGACTGTATTTTGTTATTTACTATTGAGTATTGAGTTTCATTTTGCTGGACAGTTAATTTACTTGCAGATCAGCTAAACTTCTTGAGGCTTTTTAAAAGCCTTGTCAGTATGCATCTAAAGTAGCCTTTGCTCTAGGATTTCTTTATCCTTATTTCTTATATGTAGTCTTATTTTTTTGTTATCCACTAAAGACTGTGGAGAACAAAATCTCTTCAGCTGCTTTAGTCAATTTGAACTCCATTCTCTATGTCCTTAACTCACTGAAGCCCTTGCCCTTATCATCTGTGCTCTGTGAGGGTTTGACCTCCCAGTGTGTGTGGTGGGGTGGGGTCTGGTAAATATTTTCAAGCAGAAAGTCAAGCAATTTTAGAGATCAAATCATTTGGTCTTCTCTTAGAGATCACAGTTCTCTGTTGTTATTTACCCAATGTCTGAGAACAGTTGTTTCTTACATTGTCTAATTTTCTAGTTATTTGTGGTAGAAGAGTTAATGCTGTTTAAGTTATCCAATCATAGTGAAATGTATGATTCCTAAAAGCACATTTTTTAAATTAACAAATCAAAAACAAAAAGCAAGAAACATACATACCTAAAGTATTGATTCTTTATGTGAGGCTACTATTAAATGGTGTGGATTTGAAGGTACATGTCTGTGCCATTTTCTGGAGAATGCTGACTGTCAAAAATAACAATTGAGTCTAAAATACTCTAGTGATGCCCAGGATTTTTAAAGGCATTTTTATTAGAGAGTTTACAGAAATATTTCCTTATATCATGCCCCAAAAATGTACTGAAGTACAGGAGGAAAAAAAAAATGGAATTGTAATGACCATAGTACATATCTAGGTCAAAAAGATTCCTCAAAATACTTAATAGACTTTAATGAAAAACAAGGAAATATTTTGCCTTTTAGGCAAAATAACTAATTATCAATTTAGCATTGTCTAGCATATAATATCCATTTGTAACTAATAAGCAAATGAAAAAAATTGTCAAGTTCAATAGTAATAAAACAGTAGATCCTTTAAGAAAACTAGATTGGATCAGGGTGGTGGCTCACGCCCGTAATCGCATCACTTTGGAAGGCCATGGTGGACAGATCACCTGAGGTCAGGAGTTCCAGACCAGACTGGCCAACATGGTGAAACCCCGTTTCTATTAAAAACACAAAAATTAGCTGGGCGTGGTGGTGGAAGCCTGTAATCCCAGATACTAGGGATACTGTGGCAGGGAGAATTGCTTGAATTTGGGAGGTGGAGTTTGCAGTGATTGGGCCATGGCACTCCTGGGTGACAGAGTGAGACTCTGTCTCAAAGAAAAGAAAAAAAAGAGATTGTTTAAAAGAGTTAACTTCTGATATTTCTCCTCAATCATGTTTGATAGTTTTTACTTCATTATTTGCCATCATAACCCATCTGTTTTCTCATTCTAGAACCTTGGCATCATACTTGACACTTCCATTTACCCAAGACAACCAATTACCATATTCTGTCCATTTTACTCCTAAATACATCTTGATATTTTTATCCATTCCCTTAATCCAAGCGACCATTACCTTTCAGTTGGGCTATGTTAGTGTTATATATTATCTTCCCTGTTTAAATTTACCCTATACCAGCCCATTTTTCATAGAATATTTTTCAAAATATTTTAAAGTTTTACCACTTTTTTTCCCAGACAATGTCTGGCTCTATTGCCCAGGCTGGAGTGCAGTGGCATGATCTCAGCTCACTGTAACCTCCACTTCCTGGGTTCAAGCGATCCTCCCACCTCAGCCTCCTGAGTGGCTGGGACTGTAGATGGGCACCACCATATCCAGCTAATTTTTGTGTTTTTTTGTAGAGATGGGGTTTTGCCATGTTGCCAAGACTGGTCTTGTACTCGTAAACTCAACTGATCTTCCCACCTTGACCTCCCAAAGTGCTTAGATTAAAAGCATGATCCACCACATTGGTCATTCCTTTTTCTTCTTAGGAAAAGTCAATATACTAACAAGGTCTCTCTGGTCTGGCTAGTCCTTGTTTCTCCAGCCTCCTTCCTTCATAATCTGCTTCAGCATGTTTGACTCCATGCACATGGGTCCTCTGGTCCTAGTCAAGCTGCAGTGAGCTTTAAGACCTTTCCATGTATGGTTCCCTTAGTCTAGAATGCCCATCCTCTACTTCCCTTATTTCCCCCACTAACTTCCTAAGTAAATAACATCCCTCAGAGGAGCCTCTCTCAACTCCATCACACAAATATCATCATGTTGTAGTAAGTTGCTTACGTGACTTATTTAATGTCTGGCTCTCCAGTTACAGTGTAAGTTCCATGAGGACAGAGAACATATACTTGTTCATTTTGGAGGTTCATAGAACTTTGAATGTTGTCTTAGTTATAGTTGATACTTGATAAGTAATTATTCAATCACGATTCAATGTTATGTAAGAGAAAGTTACTTTCAATGATGTGCTCAGAGTTAAGCACTCTCAGTCACTATTAAGAAAGTATAAATTTACGCAACCTCTATGAAAATCAATTTGAAACTGCTTTTTGATATATTTAAATGTTCAATTTCTTTGTTTTTATAATTCTAAATCTGGATATTTATTTAAGGGAAATAAGATATACACATAATTACTATATAGCATATTCATTTAAACATTATTTACAAGATAAAAACTTGGACATCTTCAAACATCTAAAACTTGGAGATTAGCCTAAATAATAATTAGCAAGATTTATTGGCTTAAGTTATCAAAGCATTTTCATATAATTTTGACATAGCCGTCAATGAATCTTTATGTACATGTCTTTAGGAAAGACAGGAAAGTTGCATGGAAGAGTCAAGAAGTTTAAACATAAAATCATTTGAAGGAAAATATTTTAAAAATTTAATTTAAAATGGTAACCATGAAATCTCACTTCCATGTCATTAATCTTATTTAAATTCTACACAGATTAGCTCAAAAAGAAAAAAAAATGTAAACAGAATTATTCTGTAAAATCCTATAGAGATGATGGTTGTTTATGGGTGAGATAAAACATTTATCTTCCATTCTTGTTCATAGATCACAAACAGATGTTAAAAGATTCTGGGTCTGTTTTTAACTCAACATATTGTCTTTGAATTGTTTTATAATGCATATAACCCTGTCATTTTGGTCTGTTAATTAATGTGCTACTTAATGATCTTTCTTTATTCACGTACTTTTCTGGATAGGCATAGGGGAGACAGAGCATGTCTGAGATGTAAAGCCAGTATTCACAGTGCTCATAGGATCACTGGATAGACTAAATATATATACAGAGCCTGAATATAGTAATGTGTTAAAGAATAAATGATTAAGGACCAAAATAAGGAGTACATATATCAAAAGTCCAAGGAGATTAGAGAAGGCAAAGATAAATATGGCTTTATAGTTGTGGACAACTTAGGAGAGCTTACGTCATTTGCCATTATTGCAAACTTTTCCTAAAAAGAGCTGTCTCCAGTTTTACATCAGGGAATGTTATCCCATTTGTTTGGAAATGAATGGAGTGGTTTTTACCAAATAATTTGTAGTGTATATTAATCAATGAAGCTGACTTGTTAATACCTATTCTATTTTTGAATCTCTTTATAGCTCTCCGAGATGCTGGCAAACAGTCTATTAATAGCGACTGGAAGATTGAACACTCTGGAGCCTTCAATTTAGCTGGAACTACCGTTCATTATGTAAGACGAGGCCTCTGGGAGAAGATTTCTGCCAAAGGTCCTACTACAGCACCTTTACATCTCCTGGTATGAGGGAATGAATTGATAACATGGCATAATCAACTTCCCATGGCAAGGGACATTCCCAGTGCACTTTCGCCACTTTCTCTAATCTCTTTTTCAGATTTGAATTGTCACATAGACATCTAAAATTATTCAAAAAGTAGATTTTTTAGGGGTTTTTTAAAATGTGTTTTAAATCGTGATGTCTAAAAATAGCAATTACTACAAGAGGAGCAAGATGTTTTAGGAAATTTACAGAGGCAAATTACAGATGGATTGCCAGGGAATCCAAAGAAACACACTCTTCCTAAAAACATACAGTTCCTAACTGTAGAGGATGCCTACAAAGAGAGTACTATAATATTGTAAAACATGGCATTTCATATATCCATGAATGGACATTATCTGGACATTATCTGACTGCATAAAAACCTTAGATAAAATGTTATTCTACCTGAGAGAAGGAATTTGGTAAATACATCTAGCAGCACTCCCAATCACCCTGTTATATTTTCTTACTAGGTTAATGGATTTTTGTAAAGAATGATGAAAAATTGAACGTTTGGGATGATAAGCTTCAGTACCATTAGTAAAAGACTGGATATAAGTGATTTAGAATTTGAAGAGAAATTCTATGATGGGACTTTGTCCAGGCTGGTGGCAGGTGCCCTTTTTGACTTTGATTATGGCAGGGCATGCTAATAGCACATGAGCCAAATGACTGACCACATAGCTGGTGTGAGTTTTCTATCCTTGTGGCAAAAGTCTAAAATTCAGACACTTCAGCACCTCAAGTCCACACATAAAACAACCCTGAAACACGATCAATTGACTGTTTATTTGGAGCACGATGTGCCGCATTATTTAATACCTCCACATGATTTAAGATGAATTTGTCTTCAAATGGAGACATGTGTGTTGCTAGTCTAGGAGCCAGAGGTTCACATCATATATTGGCCCATTTGCTTCTCCTACTTAATGTGCCTGCAAATTACCTGCTGTTCTTACTAAAATGATTATTCTAATTCATTGGACTGGGGGCAGGATTTAAAACCTGTATTTCTCACCACCTTCCATGTGATACTGCTGCTACTGGTCCACAAACCACATTTTAAATTACAAGGTTTCCTATGACTGCAATTAATATGCTCTACCAACAGAAATAAAGGTAGCAAGGTGAGTGGTGTGTGTACCTTCTATTCCAAATCAGAATAATTATATCCATCATTCATTGAGGACTAAGAATTAGACTATCCAAAAGGGCTTTATGTTCGTTACAGCATATAATCCCCAAAATAATCCTGTGTAATATGTATTACTCTATTTTACAGATTAAAAATAAATATGAGAAAAGTTAATCAATGTGTTCAGTATTATCCAATAAGTTATTTAGCTATTAATAAACTAGGTATTAATCACTTTTCTATACTATCTCTCTGACATAGAAATCCAAAGAACTTGGATCCAAAGCTTAGATTCAAGTTCTTTATAGCAAACTGCCTTGAATCATAAATGTAAATAGACTTTGAATAATCATTTTGTGCATCTCTTCACAATCCCTTTGGATCCTTTTAATTTCAGCTGGAAACCCTATTCTGTGCCTTATGCCATCTAGAGAGGTAAAACAAAATGAAGCAACAAATGTTGTGTGAACAATATCTAGTTTGTTCCACGACTTGGTTACTTATAATAACAGTATCATCAATAGCAACCCTATATTTAATGATTGTGTTGCATCAAATGCCATCGTGTTGCCTTCCTTTAACAAGTATAACCCCCCTTTTTCTTATTTTATGGAATAAGACTGAGACTTCTTTATTAAGCTTCTAATTCAGACTTTTAAACACTATATGTGAGACCTTAGTGTTGGGTGGAGGGAGTTTCCTTGCTGCAGAATCCTTAATCTAACTGGTAATTACCAAGGTTTTTCCTGGAAGCATGAAGCATAATTAAAGTCAGTGAACTATGTCTAAAAGAAGGCATCTATGTGACCTGGATTTATTCAGTAATCCAAGGGAAACTGCACTTCTAAGATATTTTTTCTTTAATGACTATTACAGATTGAAAGACTGTACTGAATTTTGAAAGGCAATCCCTTCTGCTGCCATGCTTCAACATGTGCCACTCAACTGTAACGTGGTCACACTTTCCTTTTTGCAAAGAATGCTGCCAAATTCAAATGGTTTAAGAAAGAGCTAATGGTTTTGTAGCCAATGTCTCTATTTTAAGTGGAATTAGATATTCAAAGACAATCTAAAGTCCTATCAATGAAAAGGTAGTTTATTAGGAAGAATAGACACATTGTAATGTAATTAAACAAATTGACAAACAGCTGTTCTTTACATGTTCATTCCATACATTTAAAAATTATGTATTAATAGTAGTCTGGTTATAGCCAAAAACAAGGTATGTCATTTTTTAAAAACCCATTGAAACTGTCTTTAAACTCATTAGGCTGAAAGTCACTTATAACTGGGAACATCAAATGACATATTTAAACCAAAATAAGTACTATGCTGTACTTAGAATCAGTACACTGTATATGTTATGCATTTGAACTTAAAAATTATTGTTTTATTGACAGTTATTTATAAAGTCAATACACTGGTCTCCCAATCCACACAGCAAAATACATCTGAGGCATTTTGTTGATATACTGAACAAAACTCTGAGAAATAAAAGTAAAGAAAATATAATTAAAATGTTGAGACACTTAACCCTAGGCCCATTTAAATTTTCCTATGGAGCATTGCCAGTCATTACTACTACCTTGATGCAGGTTAAATACTAAAAAATGTTCTTTAATAATTTAGCATAATTTTAAAATGTAGGTACATATGTTTTTTAATGTGTCATATTATATAGATTGTCTTAATAGATCTTCAGATCCATAGAGGTGATATATTTCATGGGATTGCTTGACATATTTTCTAAAAAATGGATGTATAAAGAAATATATACACTCATTGACTTTTTTATTAGAATATGTGTGTGGGGGGAGTGTGGGTGTATTTATGTCCGAGTGGCCACACTATCTAGTTCTGAGTGTGGCACTGGGTAGCAGTAGAGAACAAAACAGACAAGTCCCTGCATACAGTTAAATCCAATGTGTAGCCCAACTTTCAGTCATTTTCATGTATTTGTTATGGTTTATTGAAATATTGACATATATGTACATAACTGTACAATTATTAAATTAATATTAAAAGTTCATATAACATAAATTTAATTTCAAAGGAAACAATATATACTACAAATAGAAAATCAGTAACCTTGCCAAAATTAAAGGTTAACTGTAAGCATACATGGAATTAAATCCCTGTCTTCCAGTTTACTTAGAGATGCTCTGCTTTTATGAAGTTTGATGATCCCCAAAGTCATCTATTCTATTCCTCTTTGGACTCAGTGACTTCCTGTCCATCTTTTCTTTTCTTTACATCTGGTATTAGATTGCGAGTCACACCTTGATATTTGATAGAACACATAATGCTGCCGCCACACCTCCCCACCCCCAACTAAAGTCATCTTATACATTTACTATGCTTTGGGAAACTGTTTAGTCCATCAAATTGAAAGAAAATGCTCTAGTATTTCTGACCTCACTCAAATGAACTTTTCTGCAGGATATCTTTAGCATAGAGGTAAGTATGAAGCTCCAGTCTTTCAAAAGCATGGCAATATCAACATTTAAGAATAATGTCACATTTCTAGTATGCATTAAGAGAAGCATGTGTTGACAACAACAACAAAAAATGCACACAATGCAATGAGCATTTTAAGGTATCAATATCGTTAATTTTATGCGTCACATTGCATGTGCTCTAGTTTGACTCATCTGCCTTGATCGTTTTTATATACTATAGGTGCTCCTGTTTCAGAATCAGAATTATGCTCTTCACTATGAATACACTATCCCATCAGACCCTCTTCCAGAAAACCAGAGCTCTAAAGCACCTGAGCCCCTCTTCATGTGGACACACACAAGCTGGGAAGATTGCAATGCCACTTGTGGAGGAGGTGAAGGATTTTTAAACATTTATCTTTCCAAAACATCAGTTGTTTTCTGATTAGCCATTGATAATTAAGACATTTCAGAAGTCCCTAATCTGCAATTCTAAAATCCATAGAGTTAGAAACAGAAAGTTTTGTATGACATGTTTAGTGGCTAAACACCTGAACTACTTTGAATGGAAGAAAAGCTATTTAGAGTTGTTACATATCTCAGTATGAATATTCTTTGCATTGCATTACATAAATATTAATTACAGGGGCCTCCTCAGGTTAAGTACTATTTGTGCACTGTGTTACTTCTCATGAAATCTTGAAAGTTCTAATTTCCAAAGTACACCTGCCCACAAGAATTACAGACCTGAATTGAATGTAAGAGTTATTTGACAAGAACAGTCTTGAGCTTGCTTCTATGTTGTTTGCATACTTATGCTAACTACAGGAGGCTCCCAGTATCCAAGACCTCCTGTGGATACCAAAGTTTGAGGATGCTCAGGTTCCTGACATAAAATGATGTAGCACAGTCAGTCCTCTCTATCTGCTGGTTCTATATCTGCAATTCAACCAGCCATGGGATGGAAGTACCCACAGGCAGTCTTTCATATCTGAAGGATTTGATCTGTAGATGGTTGAATCTGTGGATGCAAAACTTGCTGATACAGAGGGCCAACTGTATACAGAGCATGTAAAGCAAGTAATTTTCCAATTCCTTTAATTTCCTATTTTTTAAAAGTATGCCACTATTTTAAATATATATAAATGCATCCTGAAATTGTGCTCCAAGTTTGTTTTTTTATTTTTATTCTTATCTTAGAGATTAAGGAGGCAAAAGAACAAAACTAGTTCAGCATCAAATGTGACACTGAGAAATCACTTAATTAGCCAGGTGTGGTGGTACACACCTGCAATCCCAGCTTCTCAGGAGGCTAAGGCCTGAGAATTGGTTGAACCTGGAAAGTGGGGGTTCCAGTGAGCTGAGATCCCACCACCACTACACTGTATCCTGGGCAACATAGACTGTCTCAAAAAAAAAAAAAAAAAAAAAAAGAAGAAATAAATTAATCCTTAATCCTATCCCTTTATTGTACCAAGATAATTGTGTCCTACAGGTTAAATATATTTTAGTTGCTCATAGAACCAGTTAGTAGGTCATGAGACTTCCAATTTACACTTGTATCCATCTGTAGAGACAGTATATTATATCAGCAGTATATTATTTCAGTTCTCATTTCCATATAACACATTTAATACATTTTATATGGCTCTGTAGTAATTGATTCCTTTTAATGCTGAAAAAAAATTCAACTACATAAAAGTATGATCTATACATATATATGTGTGCAAAGAAGTGTACCATCTATTTTTTTTTTCTGTGCAAATAAGCTATTGACATACACAGCCTAAATGTTGCTGCAGCAGAAGTGGGGAAGGTTACAGTGGCTGGATTTGGGGAACGGGGTTTGGGAGAGAAGAGCAGAAAATAAACATGCAAGTAAGTAATATGGTATGAAATTGTGATAAGTACTCTGGATAAAAATAAAGCAAGGAGGGAAAATAAATAAGGGTTGTGAAGATGAGAAGGGGTGGGTACAGTGTTAAATATGGTGGTCAGAAAAATCCTCAGTGAGAAAATCACATTGATTAAAAAACCTGAAGTTGATATGGGTGGGCACCAACTGCAAGGGCAGGGCATGCTCTGCAAAAGCCCCGAGGCAGGAGAAGAGCTTGTGGCATACTCAAAGAATAGCAAGACTACTTGTCTGTCCTTCCTTTACTCTGAGTGTAGGATGCTATTGGAAAGTTTAAATAGAGGAGTGACTTTTTCTGGTTTAATGTCTTTCAAGATTATTTCTGTTTCTGAATTGATCATAGAGTGAATAAAGAAAAAGGGTACAAGTAGAGTGTTCAGTCAAGAGGTAACTGCAAGAAGCCAGGAAAGAGATGACAGTAGTTGAATCACGGTGGTAGCAATAAGAGGAGGGAGGAAATGGTCAGGTTCTGTATAGATTTTGAAAGTAGAGCTAATAGATAATGTTGATAGACTAGATGTGGAGCATGAGAGAAAGAGATGTGTCAGGGATGACTGTGATGGTTTTTGCCAAGCAACTGGTAGGGTTAAGTCCTCACTGCCTTACATAGAAAAGTCTGTGGAATGGCAGGATTAGGAGGGAGTTTTATTTGAAATGTCTGCTGGACATCTAAGTGTGATGTCAAGTAAGCAATTAGGTATTTAAGTCTGGCATTCAGGAGAGGCTATCAGGCTACAGATGAATAATATATGGATGATATTTTTAAAGGCCTAGTGAGACTAGTCACCAAATACTTTATCTATTCTTGGCATTTAAAAATGTCATCCATATATTCTTTATCTGTAACCTAATATTGAGTGAAGAGAGAGAGAAGCTATTTGAAGATTGAATCTTGGGGTATGCCACCATTTAGAGTTTGGAGAGATAAGGAGAAACAAGCAAAGCCAATTAAAATGAGTAGCCAACAACATAGCAGGAAAAAAAAAAAAAAACATGTAGGAGACAGTGCTCTCCTGTATGGCAAGTGAAGAGAGCATTTCAAGGAGGAGGAAATGACTGAATCAACAGTTGCTAGTAAATAAAAAATTATATAGAGTGACAATTACTATTACACTTGAATATATTATAGTCATTATATTTTATAAATCAATTATATTTGAACATGAAAGTCAATGGTTACCCTATAAAAATTAATTTTAAATGAAGTGTTTGGCTCAAAAGACTATGTGGATGGATTCAAGAGAAAATATCAAAAGCACTGAAGAAAGGGACTCTGGAATGTGACCGAAAGGAGAAAACAAACGTTGCAGCGGTAAGAGGGGATAAGAGTCAAAGGAGTTTGTTGTTTTCAGTAGGGGATATTATACATCGTTTGCCAATGTGCACATTTTAGAAGAAAACAAACTAGGGATGCAAAGGAGAGAGGAAAAAAATTGCTGAAGTGATATCTGGATGGGTTGGGATGGGATGCTAAAGGTGGCTTTAGGTAAAAAATAAGGACAACTCATCACTAGTAACAGGAGAAAAGATAGATGTTGGGAACTTAAGGTTGAATCCGTTTTCTCAATAAAGGCTATCTTGCTGAAAGTGAGGGTGGAAAAGGAAGTATTGAAATCTTGAAAAAAGAGAAAATATGAATCAATCACTTAGAGAATAAATGAAAAAGTCATGTGTATTTTGATTATGTGGAATAATAGTCTGTATAAAGTTAGTGGTCATAAATTTAGGATTATACCAGTCCTTATGAGAATAAATGAAATGGGTATGTGAATTTTGACTATGTGGAGTAATATTCTGTTTAAAGTTAATGGTCATCAATTTAGAATGATATTGTCCTTATAATGCTATGTTACCCTCTAGCTATGTATAGCATGCTAGTGCACTTGTGAAGTGAGCCTGGGAATTGCCAAGTGAGGATGATAAAGTAAGAGAGGCATAAGTGTTTGACCTGAGGTTGTATGCAAGAGGCTGAAAGTGGTGGATCTTGGAATTTACGTGCAGTAGAAGGAACATAAAGATATGGGGGCTGGAAAGACAGTAAAATGGTGACAGGATTGATTCATGATAGGGTCTTGAGGGGTTAAAGAATGATTAGACTCAGGGTACTAAAGGGAAAAACCTGTTAGTCTCATGGCACTAAAAGACTGGAAATATAGAAACATCAGAAAATAGAGCTGAGATTATAGAACAGAAAGGGAGAGGGGTCTGGTAGTGGCAGGGAGCATGGCAGCCCCACCACCTCTAGATCCAAAGGTACCTGGAAGTAAGCAAAACAATGGTCACCCTGCTGAAGGCTCCAAGGAGAATAAGCTGTGTCTCCTCCTAAGGAGGAGAAAGAAGGTGCCAAGAACATTCAAGGAGCATAGAGTGGGAAGGAACAGGCTTTGCCAGAGGGGTCAGAGCTTTGAGGTTCTCACCTGACTCCAGAAGCACTTTTCCCAGAGCAAAGGAGACATCAGGGACAGAGGAATGGTGAAATTATACAGAATGCACTTTGCTCTCCTAGGATACAGGGTGGTTACAACAAAATTTCAAATCACTCTCTCAATTTAAGAAAATGTTATTAGTCACCCTTGCCACAGGAAATTTTCAGTGGCCCGGTTTCTCTTCCTGGGTCCTGTTACTGCCCTATGACTTAAGCTCTTCTGTCCTCCCATCCTCTCCTGCTGATGGTCCCATATGCACCCAGATTCCTGTTCCTCTGCTCCACTCATCCTACACTGATGCCAGGGGCTCATCTTTCTTAAGGGGCTTTGCTTTACCTCCTCTATCCAAATTTTTAAAAGGCACAAAATGGAAGCAAATACATTCAAAACAAAAATATAGACAGTTACAGTTTTCTCTTTAACATAACTCAGATAAGATTCTTAGTCATATCTGCAATCCTACCAACAAGCCCCCATCTTATGGTTGCAGGGTGGGCAATAGAGGAGTAAAACGATGGACAGGCTGATGGTTCACCTTATACCACTGAAAGGCAGTTGTTAAAATCCACTTACATTTAAAATTCTAGACAGGAAAATGTTTGCCCAGTGAATTTTTTTTATTCTCATTTTTTCCTTTGGAATTTTGATCTAACAGAAGCTGCATCAGAAGGAATTAAACGTAGAATTTGTCAGTCTTCAATTTGAAAAATCGAATTGTTTAGGGTCAACATTTTTCCCAAAATTATATTAATTACTTCCTAGAATATGTTTTTCCAATTGCTAAACATTAAGGAATGGAGGTTGACTATAAATTCTTTTTGTTTCAGAGTCAGAAGAAATATTAGATATTCTTAAACATAGCTTTTAATTATCAACATGAGAAAATTGAAGGACTTAGAGATTAAGTGACTTCCCAAGGTCACATGACCCATTAAGTGAGGAGCCAGCATTAGTATAAATGACTCAGGGGTTCAAGTTTTCTTTCCTCCTCGTCCTACTGCCTTCCTGAATGGCTGAGGAGGCTTAATGTAGCTTCTTTTCACAAAATACAGCATGTCCTCTACAGATTATTTAGGTTTTCTTTGGATACAAGTGGATGTTTTATTATATTCTGCTATGTAAGAATTTAGATATGCTCTTATTTTTATTTCAAATGGCTGATTTTGTAAAATAGTTATTCTAATAATACACAACTCCTATAAGATTTGTGCTTGAACAGACCTCCTCTTCCAGCTGTTCCATTGTGTTTAGTCAACAGTTTTCAATTATCTCTATGTTAATAGGGCCCACATTCATTTCAATGCCAAGATAGTTCTGGGTTTTGGATATTATTTTCCTTTGCAGTTCATAAATAAAGTGGATGGACAGAATTTCAAGGATCGCATCATTTCTGACTTCATATCATCAATTTTATAGCCAGAAAGAGCTTTCTAATCTTTCAGCATATTCATGAATTAAATGAGAGTAAGTTCAAAGCACAGAATATTGGAAACAGATTCATGCAAAATTTATCTTCAATAGCAAAGAGGAATAATAGCAGTTTTCTACTTCAGAAGAATATTAAGTAAGAGCAAATAAAGTATCATGGGGCAGTATAAAATTTGTGTATAAGATGTTATTTTTCTAATTCAGTTGTAGGATATTAAATTGCCAATACTGTAATAAGTGGGAAAATGAAATTTAAAAGAAGACAGTTATCTAGCTAATTTGTATCATAATTATATTTTACATCAGCATCTCAAACTAAGTTTTAAAATGGTAACTCAAATGGAACTTAATTTATTATGCATTTGTATAAATGTATTAGTGTCTGTTATTAGAAGATATGAAAAGCCTAAGAGAACCTCTTTTGTTGTTGTTGTTGAGATGGAGTTTTGCTCTTGCTGCCCAGGCTGGAGTGCAGTGGCACAATCTCGTGTCACCACAACCTCCGCCTCCCGGGTTCAAGCAATTCTCCTGCCTCAGCCTCTCGAGTAGCTGGGATTACAGGCATGTTCCACTGTGCCCGGCTAATTTTGTATTTTAAATAGAGACGGGGTTTCTCCATGTTGGTCAGGCTGGTCTCGAACTCTTGACCTCGGAAGGTCCACCTGCCTCAACCTCCCAAAGTGCTGGGATTACAGGCGTGAGCCACCACGCCTGGCCAAAAATTCTCTCTTTTAAAAGGAATATTACCTTGAAATCTTTAATGAAGGCTGATGATCTCAGGTAAATTTTTTCAACAGTTTAACATATGTACATGAGTTATCACACTTTCTGTTAGTCTTTTCAGAATCTAATAATTCTAGAAATATTTGAATTGAAATAACATTTTCTATTTTAGCGTTGGTTATTAAAACCAGTTCTTTTATTTTCAAATGGCTTAAAAATGGTTTTTATGAAATAAAGGTTTACTTTGCATTAGAGTTCTAAAACATCTTAAAATATTTGAAGGAATGCTTTAAATTTATTTTGGCACCTCAGAACTGTCGATCAGTTTGCTACAAGGTTCCTTTTGACATTAAAGACCTGTTTTAAGTGATCTTAGTCTTCAGAGGCATTAGAAATGTATTATTCCAAAATATCTGAGAATTGTGTGTGGAGTCAGCATTAACTGCATAACGTTAAGATTTGTTTTGATCTACTGAATAGATTAAATAAAATAGAATGAGGACCCAAAAATTCAATAACCCATTTTGAAACACATGAAGAGTTAAACCTGCTTTCAGGAAATCCTAAGCAAATCTACTTTGAAGGAAAAAAAAAATAAGCCAGCATTCCACATTCTTCACACCAGTCCAAGTCTGTCTAGCTTATGACTGTCCTGGGATCCTCTAGACACTGCTTCCCTTGTCCATATCCAGATCGTAAGGAGATATCCAAGCCTTTGGGTCCAGGTTGAGGAAAACATCTCAGCATTCAAATGCCTATACCTTTTAAAACCCTCTAGAATATATATTTAACAGGAAAGAACATCTTTAAGGGTGTGATCTGTTCTGTTTTTACAGTTTAAAGGTACTATCCATGTATCAAAATAAACATTATTTGCCAAAGAAAATGCACCAGAATATATTTTCCATTTTTTATCTGCATTATTTTATTTCAATATTTAATATAATTTGATATTTTTTCATTTATTAATAAAAACATTTTATATTGACAGAAACTATAACCTTGATTTTTAATAGCTACATGACAATCCATGAACTGGATCTGGTGTAAAAGGAACTGGATTCCTGATAATTTGACATTTAGTTTGCAATTGATTTTTTCACAGTTTTTGAAAACATAGTATTGAGATGAACCTCTTAGTACAGAAAGCACTGGCAGCTTCAATTATATGCTTATATTTTACTCATTCATTCCTTTACCACTACTGACCATGCACTCACTGTTGCTAGGTGGCTCTCTGCTTTCAGAGAACTCACAGTCCATCTAGTGGAAGTCAGATAATAATGAACTCACCATACTCAGTGATAAAGGAAGATATAGAAAGGCTTCCAAGGATATACATTGGTGCAAAGGCACCCAGGTGCCAAGTGGAAGGCTTTCTTGGAAATGAAAATGTTATTACTAGAGTGCAAAATATGAGGATTGTTGGGTGGGAAGTGATTTGATCAGAAAAGCAGGATGAAAGCCAGGTTTTGTAGGTCCTTGAGTGTTATGTTAACACTTAAGTTAAATTTAACTTGACAGCTATGGGATCTCATTAAAATATTTGCATGTATATAAATGGCAAGATCAGTTTTGTTATATATTAGGTATTGTGAACAAAGCAAAATAAATTATTTTCATTAAAATAAAAAAGTGAAATAGTCATTTTAACACTCTCAGACAAAGTCCTAAGGGAATAATATTTTTTAAATGTGGAAAAAAAGGATAAAAAGTAAATAGCATGACATGATTTTGAAAGTTGTTTAAGTTAAATGTAGGTGTAAAAAAATAATCAGCATTTTACAAAGCTCTAGAAAGTGCTCAGAGAAAAGTCCTTCATCCTCATTAAAGTATATTTACTTTTGGTTCTCATGCTTACTGGCCATTGTTGATCCAATAGAAAATTAATAAGTAGAAATTTTAAGAGAAAATTATAAAAATTATAAAGAAATTTATACACACACAGACACAAACACACATACAGTCTCTGCCTTATGGAGTTCTACAGTTTAAAATTTTAGAACGTTAAATATTGTATAGAAAATTTCAGTTATGCATATTGAAACACTGAACCCGCACCCAAGAATGTGTTAATGTGTTTAAGCATTTCCAATGCAAGTTCTAGTAATGTGATATTCCTCAATAGAATATAGCTTTATTTTAAACTATCCATTTTATGGGTTAAACACAGAGCATATATATATACTTTTTTTTTTTGACAGAGTCTTGCTCTGTCACCCAGGCTGGAGTGCAGTAGCCTGATCTTGGCTCATTGCAACCTCTGCTTCCCGGGCTCAAGCCATTCTCTTACCTCAGCCTCGTAAGTAGCTGGGATTACAGGCACACGCCACCGCCCCCAGCTAATTTTTTTGTATTTTTAGTAGAGACGGGGTTTCACCATGTTGGACAGGCTCGTCTTGAACTCCTGACTTCATGATCTGCCTGTCTCAGCTTCCCAAAGTACTGAGATTACAGGCATGAGCCACCGCACCTGGCCCAGAGCATATATTTTATAGTAAAAAGCGTCACCTTAGCTGTAAGACTGGAAAAGAAGGCTTACTTGATATAATGGCTAGTCTTTCTTAAATTTCCAAAGCACAAAGAGTTAGTAAATAAAAGTTACTCTTCATTTTCAGATATTGCAATTCAATAAAGAGATAAATGCATAATAGTTGTTTTATTTTATTTATAATTGTATTCAAAACATCCAAATAGATTTACCCAGGGAATTTAATGAGAATGACCAAGAGGTGAAGTTACTCACCAGAAAGCAAATAATACTCTGTCAACAGCCTATAGCCCTCATAATTCAGGCAGAAAGTTAGTTACTTCATCACTTTCTGTTTGTCCCTAGGTACCACAGTATTGGATGAATTGTAGATACTGCTATTAGATGCTATAATGGAAATTTCCTGTGTTGGCTGGGACATTTAAATATATAAAAGAAAAACTCAAACAATAACATTTCCATATGGCTTTAAGATCTTAGTTGTATTTTCATGGGTATAATGTGTCTGTAGCTGAGCAATGAGTTTTTTTATAATTCTATTGTTTTTGTTCAATGAAATTTTTAAAAAAGAGCTAAGCTTCCCCTAGCTGCCAAAAACTTACCATGTGTGAATCCTTTTTTACAATGTAAATAGAAGTATCTCGATTCATACTCATGTACCTTCATACTTTCTTAGAAAACCACTAATGTGCCCCTAAAACGATGCCGATACCTATATCTCTTTTGTATACCAATACTTATAGTTAAAAAATTCTTTTTCAATATTTCAGTATGTTAGCAGTAGACTATATAATATAACTAATGTTAGATATTTTCTGAGGATAGGGAAAAAAGCATTACACACAGCCTTGGGTTATTTATTCTGTGACTACATATAATGTTCAGGAAAAGCTTTCTGGATAATGCCCATCATCTTTTTGTGTTGTAGTTGGCAAAATGCCTTCATTTAAATGAATTTAGACAACTGTATCTGTTCTGTAAAAGTGTCAATAAAGGTTTCAAGTTAAATTTTAGAACTAAAATTTGTATTTCATATAAGTAGTATTTATTTATCCCTGCTTTTGGCTATGGCATCATAATAATGTAGAAATAATACGTAAGCTAGCATCATACAAAATATGCAGAACATCTATTTGATGTGTACTTCAGGTCACAAAAGAGCCCCTGAAGTATAGGAAGCTAAGAGGAAGTTGACCAAAAATCTGTCCCAAATTTTTACATTTAGGTAAATCTTACCTCGTGATGCCTCTTTTCTCCATGTGGAAAAAAAAAAAATGAGCATAATGTCATTTCTGTTTCTCTAGAAGTTTATTTGAAAATTATCTGAAGTTGCTGGGTTTTGAGCACTGCTGTGATTAAATATGATTCCATACCTCATCCTTCTTGACCTACCAAGGAATAGTATGGACAACCTCTAAGTATCTGCCAGGGACATGAAAGACTGCCTTTCCTTTCCAAGTTAGCATCAGATCACCTTGTGGCATGAGCTGCAAAGTTTCCCTCAAGAGGACCTCAGAGGGTGTAGCTCCCACATTTAGGTAGGCAGTTTGTGTACTGCAGAAAGTCTTCAGCCAAGGAGACTGCAATCTAGTCCATGTTCCATTTGCTAAGGCATGCAGCCTGCTGTGGGGCGACCTCTGTGTAGAGGGTGAGTGCTGTTTTCTAATTCATCTGCCTATAGGCCATGTTTTTTTCCTAATCTACTTTTTAACCTTTGGTTGGGTGCCATCTCAAGGCTCTCCCCACTATTGGCCCACCAATGTACACTTCTGGAATGCCATAGAGTACTGGTAGGAGGCACATCTCATTCCACTCAAAGGAAAGGGCCCGTTATCTACTTGACACTCCTGTCTATATTGAGTTCCCATAGAATAAATTGCATTCCATCAGTGCTCCAAGATTTCCTAAAAAGGGAATAATTTAGCCAACATTGTGTTATCTCTGTTGATAGAACTGAAGGTCCAAATGATATTAATAACATGATATGCAATAACCACATAATAATTATTATTTAATTTACACATGTATGTAAATGCAGTTTTTTGTTTGTTTGTTTACTTTTTGGGATGAAGTCTCCCTCTGTCGCCCAGGCTGGAGTGCAGTGGCAGGATCTTGGCTCACTGCAACCTCCGCCTCCCAGGTGCAAGCAATTTTCCTGCCTCAGCCACCTGAGTAGCTGGGATTACAGGCGTGTGACACCACGCCCAGCTCATTTTTGTATTTTTATTAGAGATGAGGTTTCACCATGTTGGTCAGGCTGGTCTCGAACTCCTGGCCTCATGATCCACCTGCCTCCGCCTCCCAAAGTGCTGGGATTATAGGCGTGGGCCACCGCGCCTGGCCTGCAGTTGTTTTTATACTACAAATTATGGTAGGACTATGCTCAGAGCTATTGAGAGGGAAATCAAGGAAAACTGTGAACCTAAAGCTGTTCTTTGCTTTTTACTTGGCCACCCAGTTGTCTCTTACTAGCTCCCATTTAAACTAAAGTAAAAGGTACTCCAAAATTATTCATAGTGCCTGTCTATATCCCTTCCTTCTCATTCTTGATGCCAGCCTCTCTTTCTGTTTACTGAGTGGCAGAATGACTTCCCTGCCACCAGCCCAGTTTTCATGTTTGTCATTACTAGCATGAATGCTCTAAGCTTCCTAATTATCATGCGTGTCAGTCGTAGGAGCCTAACTAATGAGCCTTTCAGTAGTGAACCAGCAGACTTGTGATGTCTTGTTACTTCTTCGTAACCCATCTAGCTTCAAAATTTTGGGCTGATTTAACTATCTTATAATGTCAAACAGTGAATTAAATAAGATTATTAAATATTATGCAGATGCATATCTTTTTTTACTCACAAGAATGTTACATATAAGACTTTTAGAAAGAGAAAGAGAAATTAGCACATACTTACTAGACTTGTTAAATGTAAGATGAAAAATATAACTCTTGTAAAGGTAGTCTGCTTACAGGGCTGTAAGCAAAATGAATACAGCATAAAAATTGTCATTTTTACATCCTATAATCAAATTTTATCATACCAGAGAAAGTAGAAAAGTCAGTTTTCTAGAATCTGGTAAAAGACAGTAAGAGTCCCATGTCTTTTCTTATAGAGGATGGCAATCATTTGGGTAAAGATTTCTAGAATTCTTGGGGTCTTTATTAGAGGTGATAAGAATAAAGGTTTGAGTTATACTCAAATGTGCTTTCCATAACTTATTATAAAGCACTAATTATGTACAAACCGAATGATAAAATGTTCGCATGTTTACGTGCTTTCAGGAAGCCTGATTAGGTAGATTAGCTTTCTGGAAATATAGCTGTTTCTGGAAATATAGCATCTTTTAATGCTAAAAGATGGCCAGCATCCTTTACAGTATCTTCAAGTCGTATCTTGTTAATTTATGTTGCCATGATTTCTTTGTATATAAAACTTGCCATTTAAATTCTCACAAGGAAAAAAAATTACTACTCATCCCTTTTAAGCCTAGAGGTACATTTTGTTAAGTAAATTATAAATATATTCGTTGATCTAAAATGTGTTTAAGATATCTTTGAAAAGTATATAACATGTAACAAAGCTACAGGTGCACCTTCCGAATCTAAAATAAAAGTTGATAGAAGAAATAAGGCCTGGTGTTCAATAAATCAATGGAGTGACTGTAGTTAAAATTAATAGATTGTACATTTCAAAATAACTAGAAGAGAATTGAAATGTTTCTAGCATAAAGATAAATATTTAAATGGCAGACATCCCACTTACCCTGACTTTATTATATGAATGTGTCAAATTATCACATGTCCCCTGAAAATGTACCCTCTACAACCAATATGAAGCAATAAAAAATTTTTAATAAAAATTGAAATTATAAAAATGTTTTCTAAAGAAATAAGCATAACAAGCCTATGAACGCCTCCTAAATCCATTACATAAAGGCTTATTTCTTTGTTCTTTTCAGGAGAAAGAAAGACAACAGTATCCTGCACAAAAATCACGAGCAAAAATACCAGCATTGTGGACAACAAGAAATGCAAATACTTAACCAAGCCAGAGCCACAGATTCGAAAGTGCAATGAGCAACCATGTCAAACAAGGTAACCCTGTTTCCAGTGAACCTTAAAGCATTATTTGTCCATTAAATTGCTGGCCTTTAAAACACACTCAGAATATCATTGAAATCACATTTTCTTAAAAACATTGCAAAAGGATATGTACCAAAATATAAGGTCTTAAATAAGCAAGATCTAAGAAAGCAAGGTACCAAGGCCAAGATCTTCCACTTAAGGAGGAGGTATTGGGAAGGATCGTTGCTGAGGAGTAATTAAAATCACTTCTTGATTCCGATCCAAGATGGCCGTTTAGGAACAGCTCAGGATTGCAGCTCCCAGTGAAAGCGCAGAGGGTGAGTGGACGCCGTGTTTTTATTGCCCACAGACTAGGAAATTCCTGGGCAGAGGTGCTCCACGGTCACCAGCGCGGCTGTTTCGGCCAGCGCGGCTGTGCCGGCCAGCGCCGGCCAGCGCCGCTGCTTTGCCCCGCGCGGCTGCTTTGCCCCGCGCGGCTGCTTTGTCG
>NW_016107391.1:12415545-12430816 GCF_001604975.1 Cebus imitator | reverse complement strand
ACATGTACCCCAAAACCTAAAATACAATAAAATAAATAAATGGGAAAAAAAAGAAAAAAAAATAAAAATAAAAATAAAATCACTTCTTATTTATAATAATTTCATGACTTCCAGGTCCCCTCTTCAAAACCCTTGTTATTTGGTTGAACATAGCTGTTTGCTCCTGAATTCTCTAAAATGATGTTTTAGAATTTGACAGTAACATAAATGAAAAAAGGACTGCCATGACCCAGACCCCAGCAGAACAGAGCCAGTATAGGGTTTCTGGTTCCTCTCGCTAAATTCTCACTTCCCAGTCTAGAGTTTCCAAAGCAAACTGCCCAATCCCTGATCTCTGATCACCAACTTTCTGACCCCGGTCTCAGTTACTAGACCATGGATGCTTTGGTTTCTTCTGACATTCCCTAGTATTAGGCAACAAAGCAGGCAAGAAATTCACAAGTAGAGGACAAAAACAGCAATGCTGAGCAGCTGTTTAAGTGGAGTAGGAAGAAAGAAACCCATCACTTACTGGAAGTTGGAGCAAAGACAGATGAGTGGAACCTGAGTATAATTTTGGACCAGCCTAGCAACTAGGCTACTTGGCATGACTACCAACACAGGGCTCCAATCCACCTGCTTCCACATAAAAATTAATGCTTAGCTTGATGGGGACTCTGCTGGGTGTCTGAAATCCTGGAAATTTTTAGGGATTGGGTGACAAAGAGTGAGGCTGGATTGATTCCTCTGAATATTGGGATAGGAATATTTACTTTGTCCTGACACTCAGGAATTTGTTGAAGCCCAGTGAATTAGGACAAAGTTTTAAGTTCTTAAGTAGTCAGGATAGATGTTCCCCTCACAAGAGCTTCTGTAATGGCTTCACGGTGAACTTCCACACCCTACAATTCAGATAGGCAAATAATTTGTCGTTTTGTAGCAGTTTATAACTGATATAACTGTCTTCATGACCCTCTACCACAAAGAGTAGCTATGGGGGAAGTAAGAAGGAGAGGAACGAGAGGAACAAAGTTGCTAATTAACCACATTTGAGCATTTCTTTCTTTTTTTTTTTTTTTTTTTTTGAGACAGAGTTTCACTCATGTTACCCAGGCTGGAGTGCAATGGCGCGATCTCGGCTCACCGCAACCTCCGCCTCCTGGGTTCAGGCAATTCTCCTGCCTCAGCCTCCTGAGTAGCTGGGATTACAGGCACGCACCACCATGCCCAGCTAATTTTTTTTGTAGTTTAGTAGAGACGGGGTTTCACCATGTTGACCAGGATGGTCTCGATCTCTTGACCTCGTGATCCACCCGCCTCGGCCTCCCAAAGTGCTGGGATTACAGGCTTGAGCCACCGCGCCCGGCCTTCATTTCTTTCTTAAATAATCTGTTTGGAAATTAGTGTCATGCAGGCAAATGCTTATGCTTTGTCCTGATTTCCCTATTCACACCCTCCACACAAACTCAATTACTAAAGCCCTCTAAATCTAGCCATGCTACATCAATGAGAGCTTAAAAAGAATTTGGAAAAATACATCCTTCATCTACAAAGTTTGAATTTCAAGGCTTACTTTCTGTAAATTAAATATATTTTAGATACTGTAAACCAGAAAATATCTGATACAGGTCTCAATCAATTTAGAAGTTTATATTGTCAAAGTTGTGGATCATGACCCATGACATAGTCTTACATGGCCCTGACAACATGTGCTGAAGGTGACTGGGTTACAGCCTGGTTTTATTTGTCTTAGGAAAACATAAAATATCAATCAATACATGTGAGGCATAACTTGGGTTGGTCTAACTTGAAGCCATTGGAAGAAGGGTGACTTACAGGTCAAAGGTAGATTCAAAGATTTTCTGATTAGAAATTGGTTGAGAGTTAAATTCTCACAAGCAATAGAAAGGAGTGTCTGGGTTAACAGAAGGGGTTGTGGAGACCAAGCTTCATATTACATAGATGAAGTCTCATAGGTGGCCGGCCTGCAGGGGGCAATAGATGGCAGTGTTTCCTATTCAGACCCTTAAAAGGTGCTGGACTCTCAGCCAGTCTCTAAAGGATCAGCATAAGACCTGGAAAGGGAAGGGGATTCTCTCTAGAATGTAAATTTCCCCAACAAGAGACAGCTTTGCAGGGCCATTTCAAAATATGTCAAATTTTGGGGTAAAATACTTTGGTTTATTTGAGGGCCCGTCATGTGATGTTATAGTAGTCAGGTTGGAATTTAGCAGCTTATTGCTACAAATAGTCTATTCTGTCAGTCTTAGGATCTCTGTTTTAATGTTAATGCTGGTCAGTTGTATGCCTGAGCTCCAAAGGAAGGAGAGTAATAATGAGGCATGTCTAACTACCTTCCTTTCACATAATGGTCTTAGCTAGTTTTTAAAGCTTAGTTAACTCCCCTTAGCTGAGAGAACACGTCCATTCAGTCAGCTGGGGGGCTTAGAATTATATTTTTGCTTTATAGTAGTAGAAGCTGATTATCAACTTTTCTTGTCTTTTACATTCCTGCTCTAACAATCCTACCCCAGGCAAACATATGCTTCTAAAAGAATAGGAAGAATGATATATAAAAGGATGTGGATAAGAGAAAAGCACATGAACATACCTTCAGCAATGTTATGTTCTTTGCACATTCCTGGGTGCAGGCTTTTCAGCCTAACTGCATAAGTGTGTGAACTAGTAAAGCTTTTTCACGATACAGAGTAGTAATCAGGTACAGTGACCTAGGGAATTATCTTTGCCTACCATCAGGTCCTTGGGTCATTTCCATTCAGTGCTGGACAGATACATAAAGTAGCATTTTTGGCCTTGGCCCTGTCAGCTAAACAACTGGGATCCTTACTGTTACTGCTGTTTCTCATAATTCTCTTTTTCTCTAACCCCTTTAATAGATATTAAGATGCTAAGTTATCTTGTGTTAAATAATATTAAAATACTTCAAAACACAATTTGTTTTATATGCCATATGATTGTTCCAATTTGGTGACAGAGCCATAGCTTTTTCTGATACATCAGGAATCTTGAATGAGCTGGATTTGAGGACTAGAGCATATTTGTTGTTTCCTAAGTTGATTTATGAAAGAGCATAGTGTACATACAACACACTATTTATTGTTCATTCTCTGACCTCAACTATCTTGGCAAAAAATGTCTCGATAATGACTTGGTAAAATGAATAGTTTTAAAAGGTCAGTACATTTCTGAGTGAGAAATTTTTGCAGCTGGAGACTGGAAGTCTTTTTGTTAGAGATTATTATCTCCTTTCCCTTGGAAAAGGAGGCAATTTATTTTGAACCACCAAGCTGTGATGTTAGTGAGGTTAAGCAAAATATTGGAAAGAAAGAAATGAACATGGGCAATTATTAAGGGTCATCACAGGAAAACTTTCCAAGACTTACTGGAAGAGCACTTCCTTTATCCCTCCTGTCTTTCCCCTTTCTCCAACCTAGTAAAAAGCATTCTAATTTCCACTCACATTTATTGAAAAAGCCACTAAAGGACCTGATGGCATTCTATGGGCCAAATATAAAATAGACAAATTTGCTAGTAAATATCTTTGTAAGTAGAAAGTCTCCTACAAGTAAGGAAATGAGATCCTTCCAAATTAGGTAAGTTCTAAACCACGAAAATGTTTTCTTTCATTAGAATACATTTTATATTTTAGTTATTATTTTTCAGTGGTTTTCAAAAGGAAAAGGAAAAGGAAATTTTTATAATTATATTAAAGATCTCAAATTTTAATTTTACTTAAAAAACATGGGATTCCATAAAATTGCACATACTTTTCAGTACAGAAGAACCCAGCAGTGTCTTCTGGGTTCCATAGCTGAAAAAGATATATAGATGGACTTAGATTGGGATTATTTTCTGGATATTCTTGTGCAGAAATATGAAGCAGAAACTAAATTTGGAAGACAGGCACTTTAGGAGAAATCCACCAGGGGACTCCAAAGCAAAATGGCAGGTCTGCAACGTGCTTCATAGACCAGGAAACAATAAGTTTGTAGAACCTTCTATTTCCTTTCTCAGAAATAGGAACATAAAATCATTTACAATTAAACTAACTTACAGATGAGATTTACTAGGCTGTAAGAGGATGTGACTCCTCAAAATGTGGATCATTGCTAGAAATAGTTGGTTTGGTAAATCTGGAATGAGGTTACTTCTGTAAAACAGAGAGAAACATAAATTCCAATTCAAGAAATGTTTATGGCTGGGTACAGTGGCTCACATCTGTAATCCCAGCCCTTTAGGAGGCCAAGGTCGGTGGATCACTTGATGACAGGAGTTCAAGATCAGCCTGGCCAACATGGTGAAACCCCTTCTCTACTAAAAACACAAAAATTAGCAAGGTGTGGTGGTTCACATCCATAGTCCCAGCTGCATGGGAGGCTAAGGCAGGAAAGGGGCTTAAATTCAGGAGGCAGAGACTGAAGTGAGTTGAGATTGTGCCATTGCATTCCAGCCTGGGCAACAGAGTAAGATTCCATCTCACAAAAAGAAAAAAAAAAAAAGAAGAAAATAAAAAAAAGAAATGTTGTTGAAAAGCTATTATGTTAAAGTGTTATGGATGCTAACAAAAACAAAACATTTATCTATGCCTTTGAGGAACTCATATACTACAAAGGTAAAGAAGGCCAAATTCATTAGGTAGCCTTTGAGCCCCTCTGCTTCCCTAGGGAACATCTAATAAGTCATGTGAGTGCTACAAAGCCAGGTAATAGAGAGCAAAGAAAAGGTCAATCCCTGTTGGTTGACTGGAGAAGCCCTTCTAGGAGGAATGGGGTTGGGGCTAGCTCTCAAGGATCCAGGCAGAGGATTCTACAAATGTCATAAGGTGAAAATAGTGTTTGGTGAGCAAGATCAGCATATGGTTTATTTTCTGAACAAGTGGGAGATGATGCTAGAAAAATATATGAATAGTTATGAATCATTTTAAATATACTACTATATATCCTGAACCTATTGTATGTCAGGCAATATAAAAATAAATCCTTTTACAAATTAAAAAATACAAACTTACAGCTAATAAGTATTATTTCAGGAATATACACAACTAATAAGGTACCCGCAAATAAACTAGGGGGTTCTGATCTATATTGCGCTGAAATAGTTAATTTGGGTCTTCCTATAAGATTGCCCAAGTAATGAGAAATACAGAGAAAATTTTTATTGACAAGAATCATACAGAATACCACATTTTAAGAATAACTTTTCTGACATAGGTTTAGTTCTTTCCTGAAGTGAATTTGGGCAGGTGTTTAAATTAGTGGTCCTTAAGGTGAATCTCCATTTAGGTATTAAAATACATATGCATTAGCTTTGAATCAGTGAAATCAAAGAATAATATGGAATCCTGAGAGCCCCTAAAATGGGGTCACATTAAGTTTAGCCCCAAGTCTGTTACTCCAATGTCTATGATCATATCACAGCTAGACATTGGCTAGCCTAAAGCATATGTAGCTCCACCTGGCAGGATATAGTCTCATCATGGAAATCTACTTGCTGCTGATAAGCGTAATACGTTGGTGATTGCTTTGTCCAGTTGAGGTTAATCACAGGTTTCTTTCACCTTGCTAATACCACCACATCTCTCACTGTGAGGTAATCTGCAGCCTCATTTGAATTGTTGGCTTCTCAACCTTGTAAACTTTGGTAAGTTATTAAGCATCTGTGTGCCGAAGTTTCCCTTTCGGTAAATTTGGCCATGATAGTTGCGGTACCCAATACATAGGGCTATTGTAAATATTTAAATTATAAAGAATAGGAATAACGCCTGGATATTAACAATTTTATACTTACAAAGCCCCACAGTATAGTGATATGGTAAGTGATGAAAGGCAATTTATAATAGGACATGAACGGACTCTGATGGACACTTTGAGATTCTAATAAGAACAAGTTCCTGAGATAAGAAATACACAGCTTTCAATATAAGAGGAAGCCTGGGCATCTTGGAGAAAACCACTGTGTTTTGTTAAAAAAAAAAAAAAAAAAAGCCATAAAGTTACTGTGTAACATTCTGCTAAGTCTAGACATGTCAAAATTTATGGTAGTGATATGGTTTGACTGTGTCTCCACCCAAATCTCATCTTGAATTGTAGCTCCCATGATTCCCACATGTCATAGGAGGGACCCAGTGGGAGGTAATTGAATCATCGGGGTGGGTCTTTCTCATGCTGTTCTCATGATAGTGAATAGGTCTCATGAGATCTGATGGCTTTATAAAGGGGTGTTCCCCTCCACATGCCCTCTCTTGCCTTCTGCCATATAAGATGTGTCTTACTTCTCCCTGCCTTCCACCATGATTGTGAGGCCTCCCCAGCCACGTGCAACTGTGCCAATTGGACCTCTTTCCTTTGTAAATTGCCCAGTCATGGGTATGTCTTTATTAGCAGTGTGAGAACAGACTAATACAGGTAGATAGATATCTTTTAACTTGTTTTCAGTGACTCTTGCTTTACTTTCAGGTGGATGATGACAGAATGGACCCCCTGTTCACGAACTTGTGGAAAAGGGATGCAGAGCAGACAAGTGGCCTGTACCCAACAACTGAGCAATGGAACTCTGATTAGAGCCCGAGAGAGGGACTGCACTGGGCCCAAGCCTGCCTCTGCCCAACGCTGTGAGGGCCAGGACTGCATGACCGTGTGGGAGGCGGGAGTGTGGTCTGAGGTGCATACATGCCCCATTTCTTTCTCCATTCCTACTCTGACTCTTACCTTGTACAAGACCAGGTTGGATTGTGTTCAGAATCTGCATGGCAGTTGATATTTTTTCTATGCTATTTATTAAATTTGTTGATAAAAGGAATATATTCAAATAATTTTGAAAGAGAAAAATACAAAGATATTTACTTTCTATTCTATAAATATTGTAATATAATCAAGGGTATAGTTTATATACATTTCAAATTCTGCATTTTTACTTCTGTATTATGACTACACTCTTGAGTTGATACACATTAAAATACACACTTGACTCATCGCATATCCCTGAACATTTAAAAGGGAAGGAAAGAAAATTAACATTTAATTATTATATGTGAACAAGGAGTATATTTTTACTTAATATTTAGTATGCTGTTTATATTTAATCATCTTTGCAGGAAACTTAAGTTTCATCATTTCGTCACTAAGAGTAATATTGCTCAGAGAAAGTAAATAGTTTACCCTAAGTCCTACCTAAGTTGTAGAGCTGGGATTTGAGCCCAAGGTTGTCTAATACATTGCACTCCCCAACCTCTTACTGGCTTGTAGTGTATAACATACAGTTGTGTTCCATGCCAAACCATAGTGATTCATCTTCTGTTGTCATGATGCTTATCTTTGCATAATAATAAATGCCACTCATAACTTACAGTTACTGGTTGCTCTGAAGCACTTTAAGTGAATATATGCCTGCGTTTACTCTTATACTTATGTACTCATATTCACACATGCACCAACACACCTACACACACAGAAAGGAAAATCATCCTTCTATTTAATTTCAAAATATTAGACAGGATGAAAAAATGACAAATAAAAAATACTGTATTGAATAGCTACTCTTTTGAAAATGAGGATAATGAACCTTAGATAATACAGTTTCTAAATGTTTTCAATTAACCCAACCCCCTCCAAAAAGCATATTCACAAAAAGCCTGGCTTTCTATTTTCTTACTATTCTGGGTTATACTGTTTATTAGATTCTTTTCCATTTATAATGTATAATTTTGAAAATGAATGCCATATCATATTTTGCATTGAAATGAATCAGTTCAATCTGGAGAGAAGAATCACATGAGCATCAGAGAAACAAAACATCCCACCCCAACCTAATCATAACGTTTGCAAACTCTTCAGGAGGAAATTGGTCAGAAATATTCTACTATACAGATTTTTGGCACCAGCTGAGAGAAATAATATGTCACAATACAATATGCCAATTAAAATTATTTTGGTTTAAGGTAAAACTCAATTTTGGTAAAATTAAGGTAAACTCAAGGTAAAATTATTTTGGTTTAAGGTAAAACTCAATTTTATGAAACAGGCATAGTTTGACTTGCAAAAACACAAAAATATATGTACAAAAGTGCCAAATCACAATGTGTAGTCCACTTTAAAACGGAACATATTCAAATGCAAACTGTAAGTTATGAGACAATTACTTATTTTTGCAAGATTTAGTATACCTACTTAAAATGTCATTAGTTCCGTGCTTAAGTTTTCAGGACCACAAATGTCATTAAAGTTTGCCAACATGAGCAGGAGATGAGCTCAGCTTCTGCTCTCCTCATGACTCAGAGCAATGATTTGGAAATATGCATGATTATTCCTGTATGACATCATTGACAAATACATACTGCAGCCTTTGCTTTGGACTTTTTCTACACACAAATATAAATTGGGCTTTCAAGTTTTGTTATATCTGGTATAACCTGTACACACATCCAGAGCAATTTTCGTCCCAATGTCCGGGTAGTCAGTGGTGCTTGCCTTTGGAAAACAGGAATACTTATGCATATTCCATGTTGTAGAGGATAAATGTAAATGAAAGAATAGATTGTACATACATAAGATTAGTGAAATATATATATATATATATATATATATATATGCTTCAATCTATTATGTCACCCTCATCCATTATACGTGAGGATTATTTATAAAATAATTTATTAAACTAACTAAAGGATTTTGAACCAAATTGTATTCTCATTCCTAAATATTATTTAGAGGAATTTATAGCAGTATATAATTAATTATGTAAAGAAATTCTAAATTTTTGCTAGGTATGGTTGCTCACACCTATAATTCTAGCACTTTGGGAGGACAAGGTGGGTGGATCACTTGAGGCCAGGAGTTTGAGACCAGCCTAGCCAACATGGCAAAAACCTATCTCCACTAAAAATACAGAAATTAGCTGGGTATGGTAGTGTATGCTTTTAATTCCAGCTACTTGGGAGGCAGAGGCGAGAGGATCGCTTGAACCCAGGAGATGGAGGCTGCAGTGAGCCTAGATCATGCTACTGCACTCCAGCCTGGGTGACAGAGTGAGACTCCATCTCAAAAAAAGAAAGAAATTCTAAATTATATTTTTGCTAAGATTTTCTCTATTTCATCTTTTAAACATGTTTTTGAGAAATGACATGCTGGAGAAATTGTCATTTTTCACAAACATGTCTTCAAGCTAAATAAAAGAGTATATTTTAGCAAAAGTAAAATGAATTTTTTACATAATTATATTTAAAATGTGACATCAAATTTTAGAAATTTTATTTTTGATCATAGTGTATTATTTGCCATTCTTAAATAATCCCTGTTATCTTACTCTCTGTACTAATAGTTCAGTATTCCTGAAACCATTTATCTCCAGCATTGTGTCTTAAGCTCCCTCTAGCATCAGATACCAGTGCCTCGCCTGTTATCCTTAAACTTATTATTTATTATTTTATCTGGTTTTTATATGGGCGATGGGCTCACAAGAGATTACTGGAAACCAGTACTTAATTGTGTCTACCATCTGTATCTCCTATTCACCAATTTTATCTAAAACCTCTGATGTATCTTCCAGTGCTCAGTCAAGTGCGGCAAAGGTGTACGTCAACGGACCGTCAGATGTACTAACCCAAGAAAGAAATGTGTCCTCTCTACCAGACCCAGGGAGGCTGAAGACTGTGAGGATTATTCAAAATGCTATGTGTGGCGAATGGGTGACTGGTCTAAGGTGAGAACTATTCTGTATATACTCAGTAATAGGTTTCAATAATGTCAGCATCGCCCTGGGTAATATAACCACACAGCATGGAGTTTAGGAGGGAAGGAGAGTAGAATTAAATATCACGGAATATGGAGCATTATATCTATATCCAAGTGCAGATTTTGGCTGGCTGTCCATAATCACGAGCTCTGTAAAGCTGTGTTTAAAATTAAGTAAAATATAAAATGTACAAAGCACTTAGCACCATACTTGACACAAAGGAAGCACTCAAAAAATAGTAGCTATCATTATTGCTTTTTTGTTAATTTTTGTTCATATAGTTCTTTCTCAGAATATTTTTGCATAAAACTTATCTAAATAAATAGAATACTGTCAGATAAATCAGTTCAAAATATAATTAAGTCAGGTGGCAGAAGAACCAAATCAAGGGAACTCACTTCTTAGTAGATAAAAGGCAGTCTTTTTCCCACCAATTTTGGGAGTTGTTATGGTAGAAATGGAAAGGAACAAAATTGTTGACATCCTTTGTCAAATCAAGTGTATATAATTTATTTGGCAAAAGAACAGTAAGCTTAATTCTTGATAATAGTAATGCGTATTTGAAGTTTATAAGAGTAAAGTGGAGCCTCATACAGGGCTGTAGTAAATACCTAACCTGTTCATTCTATGAAATATTAATAAACCCCATGTTTTAAGATAAAATTCTGATCATCTTGTGGTAAAAATAGATTTTACATACTATTTTTCAGAAATGTAAATATGAATCAATGATCCTACTTTCAGCTGTGATATTAAATACTTATTATCATGAAATTATAAAATTCTAGGGCTTAGTTCCATGTTCAGATGGTCATAATGCTTTGGATGAGACATAATAAATCCTCTCTCCTTCCCCTCTTATTGTATAAAAGAGAAAAGAAAGTGATGGCTGCTGGGGTATGGAGAGGAGTATAGCAGTTTTTCACAAATAACCCTAAAGGGAATTCTGGGAGAACTATTTTCAATATAGAAAATACTCTGGTTATCCCACTTTCCCAGTGTTGCCCCAAAGCAAATCCATGGAATTTGAAATATAAGCTATTTTCTCATGATTATATATGTCTTTTGTCGCTAAGAAAAGTTTGCATATTAACATTGCATCTGAGTTCTCAGTAAAGTAAACTCTTTCTACTACTTACAACATTCAGAATTCACATTGGGACCCTTAAAGGATGCATTTGTAAACAAAATAAGTCAATCCCTGTCTACAGCAATAAGAAATATTCAGCTCAATCCATGGAAATTTTGACTGGTGAATCATAAAAGGAAACTTCACGCTTCAGAGTAAAAAACTGAGGCAGCACAGAATTCTAAATTAACCACAACTAATTCCTGTTATGTTCAGGATTTGTTTCCCTAATTCTAAGGGAGACAAATAGAGCAGGATAACAGGGAAAGGCAGTGACTTGAAAGTGAAGAGACACAGAGGACAGTTCTCACTCCCTCTTTGCATAGATGGATAAAGTGGTTAAGCCACTGAATTCATGGCTTTGTGTCTTTGTTTCCATATGAGTAAAATAATGAAAATGGATCAATGTTTTCAAGCTATATGTATGATAACATTTTTAAAATTTTATTTCAAAAGTTTGTGGGGAGCAAGTAGTTTTTGGTTACATGGATAAGTTCTTTAGTGTATATGTACAGTAACTTTTCATTCATCAGTGAAGATATAGGATAAGATAAGGAAGTAGAAAAAGTACTAGCAGCAAGAGAGTAGGGAAGATCACCTACAGCTCTCTTTCCTTTGTGGAAACTCATTTGTTTCTTTTGGCTATTTTCTTAGAATGAAAGAATTCTGCTCTAAAAAAGTTTGCAAATCACCTGAAAAAAATGAGCTATATTTTTCCAACTTTGGTGATACATTGAAAAATTTAAATGTAGGCTGGGCACTGTGGTTCATGCCTATAATCCCAACACTTTGGGAGGTTGAGGCGAGTAGATCACCTGAGGTCAGGAGTTTGAGACGAGCCTGACCAACATGGTGAAAACCTGTCTCTACTAAAAATACAAAATTAGCCAGGAATGGTGACACATGCCTGTAATCCCAGGTACTTGGGAGGCTGAGGCAGGAGAATTGCTTCAACCTGGTAGGCAGAGGTTGCAGTGAGCCAAGGTTATGCCATTGCACTCCAGCCCATATAACAAGTAAAACTCAAAAATAAAACGAAAAATCTTAAATGTTATTTGTTGTTAACCTCCAATCCAGAAGATGTAATTGCAAAAAACTAAAAGATTCAAGTTTTATTGTAACGTGTGACACAGAACTACAAGCTCATGCAATGCTGCATGTGTAAATATGACTAGGAAATCCTATTTGCTTGAAAAACACTATTACTTTTGATAAATGAAACATGCCTACTATATGGCCTCTGGTTGAATCTTAGTAAAACCAATAGTAACTAGGGAGATCATAAGGAACACTGATTTATTTTTTTATGCTAAATTAAAAAATATATATTTTTTAGCTTTATGAATATATTATGTAATTCTTAAATATAATTGGATTGAATTCCTTTTAATTGGTTTTGTGGTGTCACTGTATGGCTACCCAACTAGAACATAGCTTTTGTGAGTGCGGAAAGAAATGAATAGCTTCAACAAATTGTTGACCCTTTAACAAAACAGATTTGAACTGCATGGATACACATACATATGGATTTTTTCTACCAAAGGCAGATTAAGAGTATAATATTTTCTGGCTGTGAGACCTGCTTTAAGGAGGGCTAACTTTTTGCATATGTGGGTTCTGCAGGACCCACTCAAGCTTGCATGATTTTGGTTATACTTGGGCTGTCCAAAACCAATGCCCACATATACCCAAGGAAGATTGTATTCCTCTTTATTCCTGGCCTTTTAACCTTTGCTTGTTGGCCTGTTTGTTTCTTCATTTACTTATTTAGAAGATCCAGTAAATAGAGCTCTTTTTTTCACTTTTGGACTTTTCTTGATATGAATATAAGTGCTTTTACTTAAAACCATTTTTTCCTTTTTTATTATAACTATCACAGCATCACAGACTCAGTGTGCACAAATTAAAACCAGTGGCTCTATGTGAATTTTATTGATTTCACCCTTCATTTTATACTTCTATGATATCACTTTCATGTTAAAATGAAGACCATCCCAAAATAATACAGAGAAAGGAATAATGAATGCCATGATTATTAAGTTTCAGTGATTAAAGTATTCAGAGACAGAGAAAATACATAAATCTCTTATTCTTATCAGCTGTGTCCCTGAAACAGGAATAGCAACAAGATGTGTGTGATTGTGGGTAGATTTCTTCCTCCTCTGAGATCAGTTAATCTGTCAGTTTCAATCAAAGTCTGCCCTATTTTTAAACTGTCAATACTAAAGTGGACTTCAGCCTTGGATTGGCTTTAATTAGGAATATTAAATGTATAATTTATAAAATCTAGCACTGAAAACCTGCTCCTCCCTTAATAATATAGATGGGTCACTGGGAGAATCAAAAGAAAATGTATCCTCAGGTTCTCTTACTGCCTAAGAATCATGAACTGCTATTGGACAAAGGTAATATTGGCTAAATGGAGGATGACTGAAAAGATGGCTCAAGCTATGTTCACTGCATTTATATCCGCCTACATGATTTATATCATTCATATTTTGGGTAATTTTGTGTAAGTAGTGGAAAAATTGCTCTGGGCTTCTGAAGGGGAAACATAGATTCAGGTATACTCAGAGTGAAATTTATGTTATAAAATTGTTGCCTTTGATTTCTAAGCAAAAGTAATGCAGCCTTCATTGAACAATGTTCAGGTTTACTTCATCAGGATTAGAATGATGGCAAAGAATAGAACACATACAGTGTGGCTGCTTTGCCCTGGCTTCCATTAACTTACACAATTATATGCCATGGTCTGACTATATCTCTCTCTGCTATAGAGAAAGCCTTAGGATCTTTCACGGGAGAAAGGAACATTACCCACATGCTTCCTGCCAATTTAAATCTTCATTCACTCATTTAAGTTGTTCTTGGTACGGAAAGCTGACTTGAAAAATAGCACAGTCTCTAATGTTTAATGAAATTACATATATTTTTGGTCTGAATTTGACCTTCCTTCCTTTATTTGAACTTCTGCAACTCCTGATTTGCATTACTGGAGATCAGCAGAGGAGAAAAAAAAAAAAAAAAAAAAAAAGAATATTATTTTGTCTATCTGTTACACAGGATCTGATTATTTATGAAGTTTTTTATAGAATTAACCTTTCCATGGAGTATTAACAAGTGATTTGAACTTGTTCAACAGAATTCTGTTGAGAAACAAGACACCTTAAAATTGCACATAATTGTTCGTGGTTTATTCTTATATTTAATTTATATTCTACAATTCAAACTTACTGCTTTAAAATTCTAGGAAATGATTAGTTTTGGCCACATATAAAATTATGACATTATTAATAGATATTTGGACAGGGGATTTATGAGCCTTTTTGAAATGATATAATCCAAAATAATGCTGGAAGCACAGTAAATCATTTTGAATGATTTAGTTATATAGCCCAGCCAGCTGAGTATATCTTTGTTTAGAAGTGATAGATATAAAGTCTGCAATATAATGAGTAATTTTTAACTTATCCTCCAAAAGGAAACCACACTTATATTCAGCATGTTTGATTGAATAGGAGAGGAATTAGGCAAATGAGAAATCTAAAAACTAAAGTGATTTTTCCTAATGAATAATGAAAATATACTTATCCAAATATCTGCTTTCTAGCAATAAAAATTAGATTTATGCTAATAAGAATTCTTATTCTGAGCTCATGCTCATAGTGAACATTTTCTAGTTTCCTATAGTAACAAATCTCAAAATGGTGTTCTACAATAATTTTTTTTTCTCATTTTCCATGGGAACAATGTTTTGGCTGAAAAAATAAAATATATTGACTACTTAATAATTTATTTTTGTGATTAAAGACCTGTATATATCTGGATTATTTCTAGTAAAAATTTCTTACCGTACATATTACTGATGTTATTGAAATCAACTTCATATATTATATTGTACTAAAAATCTATAGTATCTATAAGCAAATAAGTATTTCTAAGTTGTTATCACTGTTTAAAAAAGCTCAAAATTAAAGTGTATAATTAGTTATGCCAGCTCCCTTAAAGTGTGCTTTGCCTAATCAAGCATTATAACCTTAAACTGTTCTCCTGTTGCATAATTATTAAATTAGAGAAACTCATAACAAACAAGTACAAGATCAAAGAAAAAACAATTTGGCCGGGCATGGTGGCTCACATCTGTAATCCCAGCACTTTGGGAGGCCAAGGTGGGTAGATCACCTGAGGTCAGGAGTTTGAAACCAGCCTGACCAACATGGAAAAACCCCATCTCTACTAAAGAAAAATACAAAATTAGCCAGGCATGGTGGCACTTGCTTGTAATCCCAGCTACTTGGGATGCTGAGGCAGGAGAATCACTTGAACCTAGGAGCCAGAGGTTGTGGTAAACTGAGATCATGCCATTACATTCCAGCATGGGCAACAAGAGCAAAACTCTGTCTCAAAAAAAAA
>NW_016107391.1:12366436-12415513 GCF_001604975.1 Cebus imitator | reverse complement strand
AAACATTCCTCATGCACATACTTAAAACAAATCTAGAAGGACAATACAATATTTATTACCTTTTCATTTTGGGCCTTACCTATATTCAGATTGACCAGCAGTCAATACAAGTGACTTGATTTGCACCATTTCACATATCTCTAAAGAAAACATTTTCTCTTACTTTTTGTTATAGTGGATTCTTAGGGCGTGTAAATTTGAAGCTCTCAGTAAATTAATAGGCTGTAGGCTCATAGGATCTTTGGCCTGACCATCTGCTTTCTATTTTCTTTTTTTTTTTAATTTAATTTTATTTAAAGTTCCAGGATACATGTGCAGGACGTGCAGGTTTGTTACATAGGTAAATGTGTGCCATGGCGGTTTGCTGCACCTATCAGCTCATCACCTAGGTATTAAGCCCCACATGCATTAGCTATTTAGCCCGATGCTCTCCCTCGCCTGTGTCACCAACGGGTGCCAGTGTATGTTGTTCCCCTTCCTGTGTCCATGTGTTCTCATTGTTCCGCTCCCACTTAAGAGAACCTGAAATGTTTGCTTTTCTGTTCCTGTGTTAGTTTGCTGAGGATAATGGCTTCCAGCTCCACCCATGTCCTTCCAAAGGACATGATCTCATCCCTTTTTATGGCTGCATAGTATTCCATGTTGTATACATACATTTTCTTTATCCAGTCTATCATTGATGGGCATTCGGGTTGATTCCAGGTCTTTGCTACTGTGAATAGTGCTGCAATGAACATATGCATGCATATATCTTTGACAAAAGAAGACATTTGCGCAGCCAACAAACATATGAAAAAAAGCTTAACATCACTGATCATTTGAGAAATGCAAATCAAAACCCCAATGTGATACCATCTCACACCAGTCAGAATGACGATTATTAAAAAGTCAAGAAACAACAGTTGCTGGTGAGGCCGTGGAGAAATAGGAACACTTTTGCACTGCCTTTATTTTCTACACAGAAGCTTGTCGCTTCTTAAAACTAACATTGACAGTAGTGTGTGAGACTTATCACAGTTGGTAGGATGTTTTTAATAATCATTGAGGACATTTCTTTCCACTGACAGAAAGCTCAGTGAGACTTTGAAAGGAACTTGAAACCTTGATCTGATACAAACAAGAATATGCTGAAGTAACTGTTTTAATCATGCACCCCTGATGTCTATTGTTTTTTGTTTTTGATGTTTTTAATTTGCATTGCTAAAAGGGACAAAAATCACCAGATCCAAAAATTTTAAAGGGGGATTTCTTGCTGCCTCAGGGCTAGGCTAGGACCTTAGGACTATGGATTCCAACATGCCTGTGCTGACCAATGTTGGCAAATATCCTACCCCAATTGAAATCAACTTGCAAGGAGTTCCAGAGTCCTAGTGCGAATTTGTATAGCTTACTGGTTTTAACACAACTAAATGAAGTAGGCTACTACGCTTTATTAGAAGGAAATTCAATCCCTTGTTGAAAGAATACTTATTTAAATTTAAGGGAATGATTAGTAGCAAAAGCAAATAACCGAATTAAATACCCTAATAGAATGTAAAAGTAGAAAATGTTAAGTATCCACTGCAACTAGAGAATAAAATGAATACAATGAAGAAAATAATATCTGTCAAGTAACATTAGTAAAATTGGTATATACCAAAGACCTCAATTTCATTGTTTTTATAAGATCAAATACTTATTAATTTAAGAATTCTTTAGTTAGCATTTCCAAAATTTTGTTCCATGGAAAGCTCATTCCTTGGGATGTGGTCTCCATGTATGAAAAATGCTAATGTTAAATAAAGAAAAGCAAGTATCTTTGCTGTAGGACTTTCAAGATGTTTTAATATTCTACTGTATTTGGTAAATTGCAAAGAGAAAACTAAAGTCTTTCTGCTTTCTTTTTGCTTTATACCAAAGATCGCTTTTACAGAAGACATAGCTAGTTTGTTATTTAACATAATACACTTTGGGTGACCTTACATTAGATTATGCAAATTTCAAAGACTAGGTATGTATATGTTTTTTTCCTAGCTAGAAAAAATGTGTAGATTGAAACTGAACTGAAGTTGTCTATAATCTAGAGAATTATTTCTGAAGTAGTTTCACATTTTTTATTCAAAATTATTTTCTAATTATGTCTGCAAACATACTGATTGGAGAAGGTTGGAGAAGGTAACTGCTTACAATTTTCGTAACTACAAATAATCACATAAGACAGGAAAATATGAGCAGCTACTGCCTACAACACAAAATTGTCACACTGACAGCTCTCATTGTCAGATGAGTCCAACAACTAAAGAAATCAAAGATTGTAGGCTTAGTTTTAAAGCTTGTGGGCAAAAAAAAAAAAAAAAAAAAGACGATCCCAAAATATCCTAAAAAAGGAATATTTTACATTTTATATTCTTTGAAAACTGTTCACAATAAATAGATGTCAGTAATAAATAGGATACTTTTTTCAAGAAAGACTTTCTATTTTGTTGTTTAAGTACATCCACTGAGTACTTACAAAACATGCTCCTCACCATTACATCTTGAGAAACCATGCAAAAGTTCCCAAACCATTGGCTATGAAATTGTTTTGTCTTTGTCTCTTTGAACTAACAGAGAATGGAAATTGTTTTTGCATTGCTGTTATTCTTACTTTGAAAATCTCCTGAGGGAGTCTTATTTATTGCAACTAGATATAAAAAATTTAAAAATGAATTTCTAAAATGTTCCAATTGCTGAGAATAGCCAAGTACATTGGCTGATATGATCAAACAGAGCAGAAATATATTAGCTTAAAAAGAATGAGGCACATATACTATCTGTATATGTCTTCTACCTAAAGAAAATGTATATTTCAGAGAGACTGAGATACTGGTTTTCTCTCTCCCCCACCCCCTATGTGTGTGTAACATGTATGTAAGTCTAAATGCAAGTATAAGAGTATGTGTTTAATCTCATTTGTATTGGAAAATGCAAGAGAAATAATATTGTAAAAATAAAATCCAGAGGGTTTCATAGTATTTTCTTCTTCATAGCTTCTAGCACAATTACTAGCTTTTAAAATAATACTTTCTATCACTATTCTTGTGCAGCATACTAAAGAATCTATAAGTTCATCTTCTAAATCATATCTCAAAGTAATTCAGACAGTAAATGTGATGGAGTTACTCTTGATATTCTTTATAGAAGGATGGAACATACATGCTCAATCTCATTTTTGTGATGTTGAGCCTCAGAAGGACTCTATGTTGCAGGGGTTGGGGAGGTATGTTCACATGAAAAAAATATGAGAATTCGATAAAAATTTTATAAAATTAAAAGCAGTAGTTTTAGCAATGAGTGTATTTTACTTATATGTGGTGAAATATTTGTTCATCAACTACTAGAGACTATCCAGAGATAGACATAACCAGATAACCAGGATAACAAGAGAAATTTAAGTTTAAGATACAAGAAAAATATGCAAATCATCAGGCAATTGGAAAGATATCACATGAGGTCTTTGGATTGAAAATGTAACAAGCTGGGCATGGTGGCTCACATCTGTAATAACACTTTGGGAGGCCAAGGCAGGGAGATCAGTTGAGGCCAGCAGTTCAATACCAGCCTGGCCAATATGGCAAAACCCCATCTCTCCTAAAAATACAAAAATTAGCCAGTTATGGTGGTGCGTACCTATAATCCCACCTACTTGGGTGGCTGACGCATGAGAATTGCTTGAACCCAGGAGGTGGAGGCTACACTGAGTCAAGATCGTACCACTGCACTCCAGCCTGGGAACAAAGCAAGACTCCATCTCAAAAACACAAAACAAAACAAAATTAACAAAATCTCTTTAACAAACACAGCCATGGGCCCTGAGCCGGGGTTCCTGGCCTTGAGATTTTGTTTCAGGATGACTAGATGGCACTCCAGTATCCACATAACCAGGATTTCAGATCAGTGTTGATCTTGCTTGCAGAGAAGCAGTTCCTTAGTCCCCCTCACCTCAAACTCCACATTTGTAAAATGTACCAAAGTAACAACAGGCTTCTTTGAATATCAAAATGCTTTCACCATGGAAGTAAAAGTAATAATGCAGTGTCAACATGTGCATAGTCCAAGGAAATGTATTTTAAAATCTTTAAAATGAAGAGGAAATAAAACACAAATAGCAGAATGGATTAGAAAAATGTATATCTACAAGCTTGTGCCATAGGACAAAATATGCATAAGTCCATACAGCATTATAAATAAATCTAACAAATATGTTTACAAGTAAATATGCACACACAAATATGCACACCCAGAAGTAACATTGGAGTAGTGGAGTGAGGGATATTGCAGGACAACCAGAAAGCTCCATTTAAAGGGTGCAGAGTCAACTGAGTCCAACTGCTTTTACATCTCTCTTCTCCACAGCACTTCCAAGATTGGATTTTATCATTTTTTACACCAACTTGATAGGTGAAAAAAATTTTATCTCATTTTGAAATGCACACTTTCTTTGACTTAAAGAATTTGACTCCGTAACGAAAGATTTTCCTTATGAACATTTTCACATAATTTCCTAAGGATATTTATGAAGCTGCTCACTGCTGTAGCTTTAGGTCAACAAAAATTTGAAAACAACCTGTATGTCCATTATCTAGTTACAGAACTCATGACGCTATTATAAACAGTGGAATACTGTAGCTTTTAAAAAATATTTGTTGATAAATACACACTGATAAGAAAATTTCTCCAAGTCCTACAATTAAGTAAGTAAATGTCATGCAGGAGAGTCACGTAGTGTCAACAAAGGTTATTGTAGGTATGTTCATCATATACATATTACAATTTTTCTACACAGATGTACAAAGAATATTTTATTTGAATTACATTGAGGGAAATGAACTTCTGTGCTTATATTTTTACCAAATCTATTTAATTTCTTTTAATTTTATAAAATTTGTTAACAGTTTCTATCCGGAATTTTTTCAAAACTCTTTTAATGCTTACATTTTTTCAGGGTATACTATTAAGAATGATTGATATTATGGATACAGGGAGATGTGAAAATACTATAGAGTTTCAGGAGAGAGTTGAGGACTTGGGACTAGAAGAGTTAAGATAGCTCAGTATATGAAGTTAGATATTTTTGGTTTGAATTCTGTATCTTCTGTTATAATAAGCTAATGAGTCCAAATGAAATAATCCATGGAAAATTCTTAGGATAGTGTCACATACACAGTTACTGTAAAAGTGCTGGCTATATTCAAATTGTAGTGTCAGTGGGTCTAGGGAGAAATGGTTGAATTTGAGAATTTTTTATGAAGTTAAAATGAAAAGAATTTGGGTTGGTTATCTGTAGTGGGAGGTAAGAAAGCAGGAGGTGTTAAGGAGAACTCCCAGGTTAGTTTTCTGGCCTGAGAAACTTGTATGGATGGTGGTTTTGTGATATGAGACAGAAACCCCTGGAGAAGGATTAAGTTTGAAAGGGAAGATTGTAAATTCTATTTTGGATTATGTTTCAATGTGCTCATAAAACAGTTAAATACTGGTGTTTAGTAGGCAGATTAGGGGAGAGGTATGGGATGGAAATAAAAACTTCTGAGTCATCAGCAACTAAATGGTGTTTAAAATTTCAAAGTATGTGTGTATCTGGGTAGGGAGTATAGCCTGAGAAGAAAAAAATGCAAAAAAAAAAAAAAAAAAAAAAAAAAAAAAAAAAAAAAAAAAAAAAAAATGGAGTTTCTGAGAAACTCCCTCTGTGAAGGCGTGTGAGAGAAGCAGCAGCTGCGGCAGAGGGAACCGAGAAAGGATTAGGATTATTCAGGGGAGCAAAAGAAAAATCATGAGAAACAAAAAAAAAAGTATTTTTGAAAATATTCCCTGTGATGGGGACTGAATCAGAGGGAGTTGAGGGTACTATATCTTTGGTCTCAACTCAAACTTCAGCTGCCCTAGGAAACTGCCTTTGGTATCCCAATAACTCCTCATTTTTTTTTAATTTTTATTTGTATTTATTTTCCTGATACAGGGTCTCATTCTGTTGCCCAGGCTGGAGTGCAGTGATGCAATCTCAGCTCACTGCAGCCTCTGCCTTCTGGGCTCAAGCAATCCTTTCACCTCAGCCTCCTGAGTAGTGTACACCACCACACCCAGCTGATTTTTGTATTTTTGTAGAGCTAAAGTTTTGCTGTGTTTCTCAGGCTGGTCTCAAACTCCTAGGCTCAAGCCATCTGCCTGCCTTGGCCTCCCAAAGTGCTGGGATTACAGTCATGAGCCACCATGCCCAGCCCTGATTTTTAAAATATATATATATTTAAACCAAAATTTCTGATCTTATTTTCTCAAGACAATAGCCCACTTTCAGTTTCCATTTTTTCAAAAAATTTCAAAATCATCTCCCCACCTACCCAGGCTAAAAGCTATCCTTGGCATTTCTTCCTCTAGATACAAGTAGGGCTTTGTCTCAGTTGCTCTTAATCCCCAATATAATACCACAACCCTTTCCTATATTTCACCAGAAATAGAGTAACAGTTTTCTTACCTGCATACTCCTCCTCCTCCTCCTGAAGCTCCATCCAGTCACAAGAGATGGTTTCTCGTTCTTTCCTATACTCTTAAGTACTTCCAGAGATTCCCACTGATTACATCAACTACCAGATACTGTGCCTCAAAGCCTTCTGCATTGTAACCTCACCTACCTCTCCAGAATTTTCTCATCATCTTCATTAACTCAGGTGTTTCCACTAAGTTCAGGCCTGAGTTGTTGTTACTTCTACAGTCTCTATGTCTTTGTTTATACAGTTTTCTTTATCTGCAATGTGTTTCTTCCAACTATCCAAGTCCTCAAAGACCAGCTGAAGTATCTAGTTTCTCAAAGGGCTTTGCCAATAAATGATAGCCTCAGAACTCCTTGGCACTTATTGATTACATTAGTTTTTCACAATTATTGTCTTACATTATTGCCATTTTATTAATAAAATCTTAACTCCTTTACATTTCTCAAAAATCTCTCAGCAACCAGAATATTGTACTATATGTGTCAGCAAAAGAAAAAAGTATGATACATTTAAGCATTGTATTTTTAAAATTTTAAATTATTTTTTTAAATGTGTAGGTATTTATGGATTTTTTTCTAATTTGATAACTAAGATTTCATATATTTACAAAATATTTATTCACTGCTATTTTCCATAAAAGTTAAACTAATCAACATAATTTTATGTAGTCATATAACTCTCTCTTTACCTTTTCCTAAATCATCCCTCAAACTGTGAAAATATGTTTTTAAGTAAATTTACCCTTTAATATCAAAATACTTGAGACAATAAAAATGTTTTTAAAGTTGAGTTTCAAGGAAACAGGCAGACTTCTTTTGCATCCTCTTGAATCCATTTGCCTGGAATACCTACCATCAGGTTAGATGGCAGTTATCTACCTTAAAAAAGAAGTGGTGCATAGAAGCAAAGCTCACTTAAGAATTTTCTCGGGGAATTAGCAAACACATAGTTTATTCTAAGTTGGAATAAGTTAAATATAGCTATATAATGCTATCTGTGCTATTTTAAATCAAGACTATACTTATTTAAACAAAACAGAACAAAAAAACACACATTTCTCCTCACATGGCCACAGAGGCATCTGATCCATTTTTGACATACAATTATTGGACTAGACCTGGAAAGTATTTTATTTGAAAAGGGAATTTAATGATTGTCCTTCCAAAAAGTTCTCTCTGGTGGGAAGATGTTTCAGTGGAATGACAGTAATAAAATAGAAATGTCTTGATACATTTCCTTCACTTCAGCAAAGTGACTTCTGGTCTGAGCTCTGACAGAATTGCAAGTGTGCTCAAGACTTTGTGTCTATTAATTACTTCTTAATGCAAACATCATTTTTTTCTTCCATTGTTGTGGTGATCAGTGTACACGTTGATATAAAACATATTTTGTTATTTTGACAATCCTTTCGCAACATATTGGGTTCTCTCTAAATCATTCATAAGCAATGTTTGATTTTGTCACACACATTTCCTTGTTTTGCTATAACTATATAACATTTTCGTTAAACAGGCAAGAAGAGTTTGAATGTTAGATCCCAAAAAAAACTAAATTAATTAAACAGATACACACACACACACACACACACACACACACACAAGAAAACCCTGAAATGCCTGACCTATAGGAGTGAATTCAATTCCAAATATCTATGTGTTAAATAAGGCAGACAAATTGCTTTAAAAAGACACTGAAACACAGACCAAAATGAATAGCAAATCTTTAAAAACAAACCTAACTTTTGTTCTTTAGTATGCTTGTTTCACACTCACTTTATTAAAAAGTTGAAAGATGGAGCTGCCAAACATATACATAAATGAATAGGAATGCAGCGCTAATAATTTCCAGTAGAAGTCATCGTTTAGTTTCCTTATGAGGTCCTCTCTCCACTGTGAATGCTACTTCACTCTTGTTAAACCACTTTGGAATAATCCATTATTCCCAAAGACAAATTACCCAAGTCAATGCTGTTAACCTTGTTACAGATTGGCATTTATCATTATAGATTATATCAGGTTCTGTAAGATTGTCTATTATATTGGTTGAGGAAAAAACATTTGTGCTCTGCCAGTGACAATTTTCCCTTGATTTAGGAATTCCTATTTCTTACAGAGGCCAGCTGGAAATGAGCAAAGCATTACAGAGCCTTCCTTAGCTGTTGGCCTGGAGAATACACATTCTCTCCAAAATATATATCTTTGGCATAGTGTAGAAGTAAGGAATCTTGGGTAATCTCTGTCCTGGCCAAGTGTGAGAATTATGATTTTTAACCCCTAAATACACTGAAGTGTTTTTTTTTTCTTTAAGGATTTAAAAATAGACTGCTGTTAGTTGAGTTTTTTAATCTAACAAAAATTTAAATAAACACCTTAGAGTGATATTTTTACTGTTATGTTTTCTGCCTCTTTGGTAACATATTTAACATGACATTTTATAGGATTTGCACCTTGAAGAGTTTTATAGTTTCTTTAGGATTGTGTTTAACATGAACAGATTAATAGTTCCATAAACTCACTGACAAACTAGATTATGTAATCTAAATCTACAAATAATCTCCTATATGGTCCCCAAATCTAGGTAAATATTCAGAGTGACAAATGACTGGCTAGTACTGAAGCAGTACTTATATGACTTTTCTGAAGTCCTGACATAAAAGGTAGAAAGTAACATTTAGTCAATAATTTTAAACTTTGGCATTTTACCTTAGATTCTCTATATATAAGACTAGATGTAGAAGTATTTTATTTAGCCCCATGCTCAAAATCACATATTATTTCAAATTATAACTTCATGGGCAAATGTGGAACATTTCCTATAACAACAGTTATTAGTCAAATAAGTAGAGTTAGTAATTAGTGCATACTTTCAAAATGATATAATTAAAGTGAAATATCAAACTGACCATTCAAGAAATATTTTATTCTAACACTAAAATATTTATCAGCTGGGTGCAGTGTCTCATGCCTACAATCCCAGCACTTTGGAGGCCAAGGCAGGCGGATCACTTGAGATCAGGAGTTCAAGACCAGCCTGGCCAATATGGTGAGGTCTCCGTCTATACTAAAAATACAAAAATTAGCTGGGTGTGGTGGCCACACCTGAAATCCCAGCTACTTGGAAGGCTGAGACAGAAAAATCGCTTGAACCTGGAAAGTAGAGATTGCAGTGAGCCAAGACTGTGCCATTGTACTCCAGCCTGGGCAACAGAGAGAGACTCATCTTAGAAATTAATTAATTAATTAATTAATTAAATGAAATAACTATCTCCTTTCTTTTGAGCTTTTTTGTGCCAAACAGTAAGAGCTTTTATCATACATTTTAATTTTAGGATGATATATCTGTATGTATATATAGATATAGATACAGATAGATACCTATATATGGATATATACATAGACAGATATAGATTTTTTTTTTTTTTTTTTGAGTTGAAGTCTCACTCTGTCGCCCAGGCTGGAGTGCAATGGCGCCATCTCAGCTCACTGCAACCTCTGCCTCCAGGGTTGAAGCGATTCTCATGCCTCAGCCTCCCAAGTAGCTAGGATTACAGGCGCCTGCCACCATTCCTGGCTAATTTTTGTATTTTAGTCGAGATAGGGTTTCACCATGTTGGCCAGGCTGGTCTCAAACTCCTGACCTCAGGTGATCCACCAACCTCAGCCTCCCAAAGTTCTGTGATTACAGGTGTGAGCCACCATGCCCGGCCTAGGACAGTATATTTTTATACTTCTTCCTTTCACATTCACTTTGAGAAGTATTAATAAATCTTTATTTTTACAAAGAAAGAATTACAAGACTCAGTGTCAAGATTCTAGTATAGTTGTTTATGAAAGTTTAGTATAGAAAAACAGCATAACTGTTGGCTGCTCACTGGATAGCAGCAGTGTGAGACATCAAAAATTAGCATGCAGGACAGTCCGGTGGATATCAGATCCCATGGAGTGCAGAAGCAATACAAGAATCAGAGATCAATGGAAACAATGAGTGTCTGATCTCTAAACACGAAGGCAATTAAGAGGTTTTTATGAACATCCCATTTATAAAGTGTTTAGTGAAATTAAGTTGTTCAGAAGTGCCTACGTTACTTCTTGAACTAGCAGACAACAATATTCTTTGATGAATTTGGCAGAGACATGACAATGGCTAGGTTACACCATGAGCCATCACATAAATTTCTACAAATGACTCATGAATTTTCAGTGACAGAAAGATAATTTTATGCTTTATAAAAGTAGATTCAAGTTGTACTAGGTACAAACCTTGAAGAACCCACTGACACGGTTGATTATTCTCTTGTCTCATTTGGGCACTTTAAAAAAATATGTGGATGGCTATTGGAGCTTGTGTAGCCCCTTTGAATTAAACATATTTTATTTATTTCATTATATTTCAAAGCATGTTTGCTATCATTCACTGGTGGATACTTACTAGGCATAATGGTGTTCATATAAACTGTGGGAAAAAATACATGAAGATGATCTTGATAAACATATTCAACTATATTATAAAAGGAACATTTCTATATTAAATAATGAAAATTTAGCAACAGAGTATGTTCATATCTTCTGTGCAGGATTTGATCCATCAAAAACTTCTTTATACTCTTGTGCTATTTTAGACCTAATTAACCTCCATTCCTAAAATGTATCAGATTACACCTGAAAAAACCTTAATTTCATCAGGCCACAGATACTCAACAGTACACATTCACTGTTCTTGAACATACTAGAGCTATGACATCTGTAAATATCTCAAGGTAAATGGACATTTCTATGAGCATTTTCTATAAGGTATTCACCTATTTTTCAGTGTTAAACCAAGGTCTTTTTTAAAGAAAATTTTTTTTACTTTAAGTTCCAGTATACATGTGTAGAACATGCAGGTTTGTTACATAGGTAAATGTGTGCCATGGTAGTTTGCTGCACCTATCAACCTGTCACCTAGATATTAAACCCCTCATACATTAGCTATTTGTCCTGATGGTCTCCCTCCCTTCCCCTACTCGTGACAGGCTCCAGTATGTGTTGTTCCCCTCCCTGTGTCCATGTGTTTTCATTGTTCAGCTCCCACTTGTGAGTGAGAACATGCAGTGTTTGGTTTTCTTTCCCTGTGTCAGTTTGCTGAGGATGATGTCTTCCAGCTTTATCCATGTCCCTGCAAAGGACAAGATCTCATTCCTTTTTATGGCTGCATAGTATTCCATGTTGTATATGTAAAACATTTTCTTTATCTAGTTTATCATTGATGGGCATTTGGATTGGTTCCATGTCTTTGCTATTGTGAATAATGCTGCAATAAACATACATGTGCATGTATCTTTATAATAGAATGATAGATATTCCTTTGGGTATATACCCAGTAATGGGATTGCTGGGTCAAATGGTATTTCTTGTTCTAGATCCTTGAGGAATCACCACACTCTCTTCCACACTGTTAAACTAATTTACATGCCCACCAACAGCATAAAAGTGTTCATATTTCTCCACAGCCTCATCAGTATCTGTTGTTTCTTGACTTTTTAATAATCACCATTCTGACTGGTATGAGATGGTATCTCACTGCGGGTTTTGATTTGCATTTCTCTAACAATCAGTGATGTTGAGCTTTTTTACATATGTTTCATACTCATAAAAAATGTCTTCTTTTGAGAAGTGTCTGTTCATGTCCTTGCTCACTTTTTGATGGGGTTGTTTTTGTCTTCTAAATTTGTTTCAGTTCCTTATAAATTCTGGATATTAAGATCTTTTGATAGATAGATTGCAAACATTTTCTTCTATTGTAGGTGGTCTGTTCATTCTGAAAATAGTTTATTGTGCATTCCAGAAGTTCTTCAGTTTAATTAGATCCCCTTTGTCAATTTTAGCTTTTGTTTCAATTGCTTCTAGTGATTTCATCATAAAATCTTTGCCCAGACCTAAGTCCTGAATGGTATTGCCTAGATTTTCTTCTAGGGATTAAACCAAGATCTCAGCAACATTTTTCATTAATGCCATAAGTAATATAATTTCAGCAGTGAAATTTCCATGTTCAGTTTTCTCATGTAATTTAACTTGTCAGTAGTGTCTCATGTGTCGTTCACCTTTTGTGATAGAAGAAAGGATTTCACACCTTGTTTTGTCCAAGAAATGGACTTCACAACTATTCAGAGTTCATTTCATCCCTTTGTTTCTACAATAATGTCACAGTTAAGAATTTGTTAAGATTGTTTTGAGTGTGTTTTTACTTCCTACACATTTTCATTTTCTCCATTCATCTGTGTTTAGGCCAATCTATAAATTTGTCAAATCATTTTGGCATCTGAGCCTGTCTTTATTGGTAATGCCAAACCCTGTCTGCTCAGTGCTATCATCTAATTTAGCAAATATAATTTATAAGAGTTCATGTCTCTGTCTGTTACATCGCCAATGGTCATTTTTAGAAAAAATTATAAACATCTGAGTTAAGTAAACTTCTACTCTACACTTCTGCAAATTTGGATGTTGCTTATACTTCTTCCAAGTATTTCCCTTTCAGCTAGTTTATTTAGATTATTTTTACGTAAAATAAAGTCGGCCTGCTCTTATTACCTGGTATAAGAGTGGTAGGTAATAAAGTAGGAAATGGCAGAAAATTAAGCTTTAAAGACTGAAAGTGAATATAGGGTTTAAGAAGGTATATTTCAGGCAGCATGGCAGTGGCTCACGCCTGTAATCCCAGCACTTTGGGAGGCTGAGGCAGGTGGATCATGAGGTCAGGAGTTCGAGACCAGCCTGGCCAATATGGTTAAACCCTGTCGCTACTAAAAACACAAAAATTAGCCAGGCATGGTGGCTCGCACCAGTAGTCCCAGCTACTCAGGAGGCCGAGACAGAAGAAGCACTTGAGCCTGGGAGGTGGAGGTTGCAGTGAGCCAGATTATGCCACTGCACTCCAGCCTGGGTGACAGAGTGAGACTACATCTCAAAAAAAAAAAAAGAAGGTATATTTCATTTCAAGAGAAGATTAAGCCTTTTTCTTGTTACCAAGTTGATTTGCTAACATTTCTATCTGAGCTTCTCATTTACTAAACTATTTCTCTAATCACTTCGAGAGTCCAAAGTGTTTAAACTATTGAGAATTATTTTATCATGTTTGGTGTTTGACATGTTAGCCACAGTATAGACATAACTTAATACAATCTTAGACATTGTCACTAATGTCCATGGCAATGAATGACTTATTTCATTATTTTAAAAAATATGGTTGTCAGTGAAAAGAATCATACTGTAAAATATTTAAAGAGATTTATTCTAAGCCAAATATGAGTGACCACAGCCCATGACACAGCCCCAGGAAATTCTGAGAACATGTACCCAATTTGGTCAGACTACTGCTTGGTTTTATACATTTTAGAGAAACATAAGACACCAATCAATACATGGAAGATGTACTTTGAAAGGCAGGACAACTTGGAGAGGGCTACCAGGTTATAGGTGGACTCAAAGATGTTCTGATTGGCAATTGATTAAAAGAATTTTTTAAAGACCTCGAATCAATAGAAGTAAGTGTGTCTGGGTTAAGATAAGGGGTTGTGGAGACCAAGGTTCTTATGCAGATGAAACCTCTTCTTAGCAGGCTTCAGAGAGAATAGATTGTAAATATTTCTTATCAGACTCAAAGAGGTGCCAGATTCTTAGTTAATTCTCTCCTGGATCAGGAAAAAGACCTAGAAAGGGAAGGGGATTCTTTACAGAATGTAGATTTTTTCCCACAAGAGAAGCTTTGCATGGCCATTTCAAAATAAGTCAAGAAAAGTTTTGGAGTAAAATACTTAAATACCCAAGGTTTGTCATCTGACACCAGGGAAATTGAGGATGCAAACACAGAAGAGCAGAAGTTTAATAGGCAAAAGAAAGAGAAAAAAAGAATCTCTCTCTCTGTCTCTCTCTCCCCCCTTCCCTCCCTCTCTCCCCCTCTCCCCCCCTCCCTCTTTCCCTCCCTCTCTCCGCCCCACCTCTCTCTCTCTCTCTCTCTCCTCTCTCTCTCAGCTCAATTTTACAGGCTGCTGTTTGTTAGAATGGTTTGGGGGCTACTTTTCATTAAAAGAAAAATCTTACCGCGGATTCTCTTACTAACTGCCTAAATAATTTCTTTCTAGCTAGTGTATGAAAAATATATTAAAAAGCTTTAGAGGAGGAATGAAAGGATGAAAGTAAACTTAGAAGAGGACCAGGCAGGCAACTTGAAGGACAAGTGTGTGGTTTGACCTTTATGACTTGGAGTTTCCTGTCGGCATGCTTCTGGGGTCTTCCATTCCTTAGCCCCAGTTCTTCTTTTGGGGTGAGTTGTCCACATGCACAATGGCAGGCTCGCACTTGTGAGGGGAGCATGCGCAGTGTGGTTACTGGAGTTGTATACATGCTCACCGAAGGTGCTCTTCCCTTACTAGTCTAATGTTCCTAGGAGGTCATATACTGGTTAAACGCCATCATTTTTCCCTCATAATGCTCATGCTTGAGCCTACTTGACCTATTCCTGAGATCTTATTGGGAAGCTGCTGATCACCAGTTTCAGGGTTTTTTTTTAATCTATAAGGAAAGTGCCTTCCCCTGGCGCTGGCTGCAACTAATTATTATTTTAGAGAGACAGTTAACAACCTCTGACCATCACCTGATGGTCACTTGACATTCCTGGTTGTGAGGGAGGGGGAGTCCCTCTGCTGCCCTGCTCATGTCTGCCTGACTATCTAGTATAACACTACCACCCATTCATGGCCTGAATCTGTCTTTCAGATTTACTTCTGGAATGCTCTTGGCTGAGAGGAGGGGTCCATTCAGTTCTTTGGGGGTTTAAAATTTTATGTTTGGTTTACATGGTGAAATTATCTCACACGTACCCAAGTACAGAGAAGACTGTACTTTTCTTAGGTAGATTTAATTGATGAATATCACTAAGTCAGTAGAACAAATTTTGCTTTTAGAGACTTTGGAGATTCTTTTTCGGTAGGGAAAAGGGATTATCAACATAAATTTTCCTTGTGCCTTGTTGTTTGTCTATGTCAAAAATTTGCTTAAGTCCTAAATTCTTGTGAGCAATTTTCTAAGCTGTTTACATTTGCTCTAAAGATGATTGCTTCCTTTTCACTCTAGTAAAACTGGGACATCATGATTGTGTTTCCTATTCAGAATTAAAGACTTGTACATGGAATTGATTCATGAGGTGCGTTGTTTCAAAGGTCCTTTGAGACAATATTAAACTGGGGAACAGAATATCCATCAGACAATACAAGACTCTTCTTTTCTAAATACTCTAGTCAGAAAATTTTCCTTGTAAAAGAAATTTCAATGGCAAGTTATCTGGTAAACTCTGTATTTCTTTCCCATTTGCTGGCAAATTGATGTTGACATTTTAGCATTTTGGCTTTTAGTGGAAGACTATAGTGTGTCTTGTTTCAAATATACATTAAATTACTTGATACAGATGTGAAGAGCAAGATTTAGCATTTATTAGAAAGAGACTAAAATAAAATTAGAAAGAAGGGAGAAGGAAAGGGAAGGGAGAGAGAACATGCCATGGAATCTGAAGAAACACCTACTTAAAGGTCCACTTTACTCATTTGCCCTTGTTATTAAACACTTTGGAATATCATAACATAGAAATGTAACAATAAAACTGTACAGTGCATATAGTGGAAATAACATTATATCTGGAATCAAAGGACTTGCATTTGAGGTTTGTCTCTCCTCTTATGGGGCACGTCTTTGTACCATCTCCTTGAGTCCTACCCTGATTCTCCTATTTGAATTACAAAACCCCTTACCCCAAACGTTTCTCATCTTGTCTCCAAGCTTTAATTTTTCCCATAGCACCTGTTAAAATGTGAATTATAATTTACTTTCCTCCTTTATTTTTTTGCTCTTACCCTCTCACCCATTAAGATGTAAGCTCCTGGGGGCCCCTGTTCTTGTCTGTTTTGCTTACTATTACATCTCAGTCTCGAGACAGTGGCACATTGGCTCAGTAAATATGTGTTGAATGAATGAACGAAATATATGCCTCACACTTTCCATTAGTAATGCTGTTTGGGTTATCAGAAAGATAACCAAGATATGCTATGTAAAAGCATATTGGAGGCCTGGAATATAATAGGTATTTCATATGTCTGTTCATTTGTCTTTATTGTCTAACACATGATATGTTGTAGGTTGTCTGTAGATAAGGTGACTAGATGTTTTAGTTTACCCAGGACTGTCCCAGTATCCCTAGAGTCTGGGAAAAATTATCAGCAACTTCTTTCACAAATGTTCAGATATGGATAATAAATTATATGATCACCCTATCTAAAGATGAATCATGCATGTAAATTTTCCTTAGAGCAAAAGTTCACCTCATACCATACAACCTGAGTTATACCAAAAACGAAACAAAAAAGCTTTCAAAATTCATTATTGTTTAATTTAACAGTAGAGTAGGATAACAGGCTAACATGGCAGTATGTGGAAAAGGCAGATATTTCTGTTTTAACATAAAAGATATATTAGCAAGCTTCGAATATTAAATAGTGCTTAAGTGTTCAAATGCTGAATTCAGTATTTTTTAAGTTAAAACACTAATTTCAGCACTTCTTGCCTCTAAAGCCCAGGCATTTTGTGAATTTATGTGAGCCTCTAGTCTGTTTAACAGGGATAATAGTATTCATGGCCTTCATGTGAGATATTAAAATAAATATAACCTCTAACACAGTGCCTGGCATATAATAAACATGAAATAAGTGCTAGCTTCTGTTAGTATTGAGTGGAGGAAAAGCTTTCAAAAGTAGTATTGTCAGAGGCTTTGGAATCAGAGAGACTCCATCTTGAATAGGGGCTGAGTAAAATAAGGCTGAGACCTACTGGGCTGTATTCCCAGGAGGTTATGGCATTCTAAGTCACAGGATGAGACAGGAGATGGGCACAAGATCCAAGTCACAAAGACCTTGCTGATAAAACAGCCTGCAGTAAAGAAGCTGGCCAAAACCCACCAAAACCAAAATGGTGATGAAAGTGACTTCTGGTCCTCCTTACTGCTCATTATACTCTAATTATAATCATTAGTATGCTAAAAGACACTCCCACCAGCACCATGACAGTTTACAAATGCGATGGCAACATCAGGAAGTTACTCCATGTGGTCAAAAAAGGCAAAGAACCCTCAGTTCTGGGTATTGCCCACCTCTTTCCCAAAAATTCGTGAATAATCCACCTTTTATTAAGCATATAATCAATAAATAACTATACGTATACTAAGTTGAGCCATTCATGCTACTGCTCTGCCTATGGATTGGCCCTTCTTTATTCCTTTACCTTCTTGCCTTCACTTTACTCTATGGACTCACCCCGAATTCTTTCTTGTATGAGGTCCAGAAACCCCATCTCTTGGGGTCTGGATTGGGAGCCCTTTCCCATAACAGTACTATTGATTTCCTTTGATCAGAAAGCAACAAAGTGACTTTGTAGTGTAACTGGTGGCTCATGCCTGAAATCTCAGCACTTTGGGAGGCCCACGTGGGTGGATTACCTGAGGTCAGGAGTTCAAGACCGGCCTGGCCAACATGGTGAAACCCCATCTCTACTAAAAACACAAAAATTAGCCAGGTGTGGTGGCAGGCACCTGTAATCCCAGCTACCCGGGAGGCTGAGGCAGGAGAATTGCTTGAACCTGGGAGGTGGAGGTTGCAGTGAGCCAAGATTGCACCATTGTACTCAAGCTTGGGTGACAAGAGTGAGACTTCGTCTCAAAAGAAAACTAAAAAATTAAAGAATTGGCTAAATATGGATGAAATTGCCCAGCTTCCATAGTGGTAGTAATCTGCTTCTAACCCAATCAATTTTATGTCATTGTGTTTTGTTAATAAATGTTATTGAATAAAATACCAGATCCATAGTGAATCATTTCTGGTGTTTTTTTTTTTTTTTTTTTTTTTTTTTTTTCTATACAGGACCATGAACATAATTAGTGGTCAATAAATATTTGAAAACCAATAAATGATGTAGTATTTTGAGAGATTCAAGCAAACTATAATTTTGAGACTCTGTTAGACGGGACTTCTATTTGCAGATAGCTAGGACTTGCCACAACTGTGAGCTGACAAAGTGGATACTTAGTTAATGAGATTAGAGTCTTTACTCCTATGTAGCTTCACCACTTAGAAGTTTTCACCACTTAGATGATACTAACTTTTATTAATAAATTATTTGGAATTTTACTTTCATACTAATTTAGATCTGAAACTATAGCTATGATCTACTACAATACCTTGTTTAACAAAAAGGAAAAATAAGTTTCAGGTAAATTGTTTGCTAGAGGCAAATAATCAGAAGCCACATCTCCTAATTTTGAGGTCAGAATTATTTTGGCTTTATCTTTAATGTCTGTGTGTTTTTAATCATAGTGACATTATTTGAGAAGATATTTTATTATTTAATATTGTCTTCTATAATAACAATAATAAACAGTTTAGAAGATACCTTGGGATTTCAATTGTTCTATTTCAAATAACTATTCATTTTTCACACATTTGTAATAAAAGTTTTACCAATTTATATTTTATAAAGTAAACACTGGTAAGAGCTCGATATTTTATTATTAAAATATTCTAATGGAAATTAGATTCTAAGGCTAAAGATTATTTATTTTAACAATAAAGCAAATCTATTAGTGATTAGTTTCAAAAGCAGAAATATATACTGTTTTAGTTTAATGAATTATAGGGCTTCCATTATTTCTTAGACAATATTTTTATTTCCATGTTATTCCCAAATAGTTACAAAACATAATTTGACTATAAAATGCAACTAACATCTTTTTCTAGTTCCCAAATTTTTAATTAAAGGCACTATTCAGCCATTATCTGCTGAGATTATATATTCTGAGTTATTTTGTGTCTATTGTTATTTTATGTCATTTTCAGTAATACTAAAAAATGATGCGTTACTTCATTTTGGTCATATCCTTTGCAGTTGATTATGTAAGATTGACTGAAAGTGTCAGGAATAGCCTCTGACTAATGATGGGCCTCTTTGAAATATTATTGAGAACCTTCTTTATCACATCAGAGTGAGCCCATCTTTCTAAGGCTTCTATTATTCTATTGGTTTCCCAAATATTGTGATTTTTTTTTCAAGATTTACAGCAATTTTAGGAATCGAGATTAGAACAGTATTTTGTTTTATGTAATATTAATCCCTTGAAAGTTTTAGCTAAACTGTATGACATTTCTGAAAATATTCTTCTAACTGTGTCTTAATTTATATGATTATATTCATTGTATAGAGTGGTATTGAGATTAAGGCTTTTAAAGGAGAAACACCATGTCAAACAGTCCTCCTATAATAGCTGGAAATTACAATAAAGCTTACACTGAACTGGAAATACTCAGATCCTGCAGAAGTTTAAGAGAAAAAGTCAGGTTTTGTTCTCTGTTGTTGTTCTTTGATCTGCTATTTGCAGAAAGCTAAGAATTCATCAGATACAAAGATAATATTTCGTGGAAATATATACAGAATAAAACTTAGAAAGCTAAGTTATCTGTACATTCATGTTAATGACATACACATAAAATTCCGTTATTCTGCAGTAAGCTATTTTTATACCAGAAATATAGGCTTCTTTATTGAACATGACATAGGAACAACTCCAACATAATTTACCATGCAGCTGAGGTAACATCAAGATGAATTATATGGTACTACTTACAGATAAGAAGTAATACAAAGGGTCTCTGTTAAATACAGAACACTTATTTTTGGCCAGTAATTTCCAAACTCAGACTGCACAGCATAATCTCCTAGATGCTTTTATTAAAAATACAGATTCCCAGATCTCAGGTGCATTTATTGACTAAGAAATTCTGTCTTAAAATCCATCATTGTTTTTTAATCTCTCCTGTAATTCTGAAGTGTAGACTTAACATATGAATATACGGTTTAATTTATAAATATTACATAAATATGCATAGGGATTTGGGATAATGTGGAAGCTTTCATGGAGAAACTGGATTGGAGATTGTGTTTTTTGTGTTGTTTTGTTTTGTTTCTGAGACAAAGTCTCACTCTGTCACCCAGGCTGGAGTGCAGGGGTGCAATCTCGGCTCACTGCAACCTCCGCTTCCTGGATTTAAGCAATTCTCCTGTCTCATCTTCCCCAGTAGCTAGAATTACAGGCCTGCATCACCACATCTAGCTAATTTTTTTATTTTTGGTAAAGACCGGGTTTCGCCATGTTGGACAGGCTGGTCTAGAACTCCTGGCCTCATGTGACTGTCTGCCTTGGCCTCCCAAAGTGCTGGAATTACAGGCGTGAGCCACCACACGCAGCCTAAGATAAAGTTTTTAAAAAAGGCATGGCATTTAGGAAAGGAGTATTAATCTCAGCACAATTGTAGAGGTAGAAATAGAAATTGTATGGAAATGATTAATTTATAAAAGAACAAATTATTTTTAATATGGTGGGATCAAATTAAAGTTAAACAGGTAAATACATGCCAGTCTAAAAGTAGTGGGATACTGGGCCTTATATTGTAGGCAATGGTAAATTCAGTAACCAAAGATTTTTGTCCAAAGAGCATATATATGTAGATAAATTTTGAAAGAATGAATTTTCAGTTAATATGTGACATTCATTGGCAGGCTGAGGACTAAAAACAAATCAAACAATAGTACATTAGATTTGAGATAATGAGGGTTTGTGCAGAATGCTTCTTGTGCAAATGAAAATAAGAGATGAGCCCAATGATTATCATAATGGAAGAATTGATAGCAAAGAGAATGCAATACTAATAGTGACTTAGAAAATACAGAGGAAAAAAGTATTAAAAATGGTATATCAGTATACTTAAAAGATGACAATCAGAAAATATTTAAAAATTTTTAAATATTTTAAATATCAGAATAGTATAAACCAAGATAATTTATTTAAATGGGATTTATTAATGGTATTAATAAACCCTTTAAGCAAAATATTGCTACATCTTCTTACATAGAAAATCATATGGCTAGTAAATAAATTATCATTTTCAGAAACACAAATACATTTTCTCTCTTACATATAGTTTTAATACCATAAAATAATGGTATTTTCTCAAATTAGTATCAGCCTATTTGTATCACAAAACAAATTTAGTAATATATGTATAAAACCAAGAGACTTCCCTGGTAAAAGACTGTTATACATCAAATATGTTCTTTTACAAATGAAAATGAAATTTAGTTGAAATGCAAGAAATCTGCTAAAAGTGCACTTGATTAATAAAATACATATATAACAAACCCACAGCCAACATCAACCTGAATGGGAAAAAAGTTGAAAGCATTTCCCCAAAAACTGGAACGAGATAAAGATACCCACTCACCACTTCTCAACATAGTAATAGAAATCCTACCCAGAGCAAGCAGGCAAGAGAAAAAAAAATGAAACATCCAGATTTTAAAAGGAGGGTTCAAATTATCTATGTTTGCTGATAACAAGATTATTTACCTAGAAAACTCTAAAGACCCCTTCAAAAGACTCCTAGACTTGACAAATGACATCAGTGAAGTTTCAGGATACAAAATCAATGAAGAAGCATGTCTATACACCAATAACATTAAAACTGAGAATGAAATCAAGAAGTCAATACAATTTATAATAGGCACACACACACACACACACACACACACACACACACACACACATTACTTAGGAATACATTTAACTAAAAAGAGAAAGACCTCTACAAGGAGAACTGCAAAACACTGATGAAAGAAGTAAGTGACACAAACAAAAGGAAGAATATCCCATGCTCATGGATTATAAGAATCAATATCATTAAAATGACCATACTACTGACAGCAATCTACAGATTCAGCACAACTCCTATCAAATTATCAATGTCATTTTTCACAGAATTAGGAGAAAAATCCTAAAATTCCTATAGAACCCCAAAATGGCCTGAATAGCCAAATAAATCGTAAGTAAAGAAGAAAGCTAGAGCCATCACATTACCTGACTTTATACTACAAGGCTATAGTAACCAAAATAGCATTGTACTGGTACAAATATAGATACACAGATCAAGGGAACAGAAAAGAGAACTCAGAAACAAAACCACGTACCTACAACCAACTGATCTTCAACAGAGTCAACAAAAATATGCGCTGAGGAAAGGACAACCCTATTCAATAAATGATGCTGGAAACAGATTGATAGCCATATGCAGAACAATGAAATTGGACCCCTATTTCTCACCATACATGAAAATTTACTCAAGGTGGATCAAACACTTGAACATAAGACCTGAAACTTAAAATCCTAGAAGAAACCAAAGTAAATGCTTTTGAATGTTGGCATAAGCAAAGAATATATGAGTAAAACCTCAAAGGCAAATGTAACAAAAACAAAAAGACATAAATGGGACTTACTTAAAGAGCTTCTGCACATCAAAAGAAATAATCAATAGAGTGTACAGAAAACTAACTGAATGGGAGAAAATATTTGCAAACTATGTGTCTGACAAGGACTAATATTCAGAATCTGCAAGAAACTCAAACAACTCAACAAACAAAAATCAAATAGCCCCATTAAAAAGGGGGCAAAGAACATGAATACACATTATTCAGAAGAGCACACAAGCAGCCCACAAACATGAAAAAATACTCAACATCACTAATCATCCAAGAAATGCAAATTAAAACCAAAGTCAGAATGGCTACTATCAAAAAGACATAAAAACAACAGATGTTAGTGAGGATGCAGAGAAAAGGGAATACTTATACAATTTTTGGTAAAAACATAAATAAATACAACCACTATAAAAAATAGTATGGAGGGTTCTCAAAGACCTAAAATAGAACTACCATTTGACTCAGCAATCCCACCGTTGGGTTCTATCCAAAGGAAACAAAATTATTGTATCAAAAAGACACAGGCACTCATTTGTTTATCACAGCATTATTCATATTAGCAAAGTTATGGAATCAAAGTATCCACCAACAGATAGTTGGATAAAGCAAGGGTGTGTGTGTGAGAAATATATGATATACACATACCATGGAATCATATGCACCCAAAAAAGAATGAAATTATGTCTTTTGCAGCAACATGAATGGAGCTGTAGGCCATTATCCTAAGTGAAATAACTCAGAAACAGAAAATCAAATATGCATGTTCTCACTTATAAGTGGAAACTAAACAATGGGTACACATGGACATAGAGAGAGAGATAACAGACACTGGGGTCTCCAAAAGCAAACAGAGTTGAAAATTTACATATTGGGTACAGTATTCACTATTTGGGTGATGGGCATACTAGAAGCCTAAACTTTACCATTTTGCTCTATATCCATCCCCTAAGCCTATAAAAATAAAAAAGTTTAAATAATAAAAATAAAAAAGAGAAAAAAAGTGAATTTTACCTGAGAAATTCATATTATCAAATATTTTTATTAGCAAAATACTAATATCATCTAATCTAACAAGAAAAAGCAATTATTTTAATAACATATCTGGCTAAGGCATCTTGATATTGTTTATAAACATTTTAAGGCCAAAGAAAATAGAGCAGATGAGTATATTTAAGGACTGTAACAAGGACCCAGCTCTAAAAGTGGACATGTGCTAACTTATGAACATCAAAGAATAAATAATAATGAATCAATTATTTGTTGCAAACTATGTATTAGACCTTTGAAAGTTGTCTGTTCAAGCATTGCTGGTGTCATTCACTCTCTTTCCCTTTAAGTCATATTGTATCTTTTCTTGATTCTTCTTTACTCTTATGCCCTTGTCATTACCCAGAACACTGTCTTAGATCGGCCAGAGGTTCTCAACAGCATTGTGCCTGATTTATGAGCATCAATGTTTCTGACCCATGTTTTGCACTGACCGTGGATGTTGCAGCTCATGTTTAATTTTAAGTAATATTTAGAGAAGGTTGCTCACATCCTAGAAAATAATAACAGCAAAAAAAAAAAAGAACTTTAATAAACTTTGCATTTCTCCTAGTGCTCCATTACCTGTGGCAAAGGAATGCAGTCACGTGTTATCCAATGCATGCATAAAATCACAGGAAGACATGGAAATGAATGTTTTTCCTCAGAAAAACCTGCAGCATACAGGCCATGCCACCTTCAACCCTGCAATGAGAAAATTAATGTAAATACCATAACATCCCCCAGACTGGGTAAGAAGATTTTAAAAAAAAAATGCTTTTGAGAAATATAGAAATGCGTATTGTAAACCTATACTGATTATTTTGGTTTAGACTTAACTGTATCCATTTAAATATGATTTCATCCAAATGGTAAGGTGGGTAAAAAAGTCCTAAAAACTTAAACTGCTTTGATACCTAAAGTTGTCCAATCAGCCAGATCCAGGAAATAATAATGCCACACCACCCAAAGTCTTCTTATAATCAAAATTTAGACTCAGATCAGTCCCACAGCACAACTAACAATTAAGTTAATATCTGTGGAAACATGAGATTGTAGATTGGACTCCTCCATGGTTAATAGTCTTCCTTGTAATCTGGGTATAAATTATTCTTCAGAAGGACATACACTAAAAAATGTCTTTCAAGAATGGGTGCATGGATCTAAACCATTAAAGAAGAAGTTCTATTTTCTTTTTAAGTTTGAGAATATAATACTAAGTAAAAAATAAATGCTAGTAATTTTGAATATATTGATGTTTATGAAATGCCTTCATATATATCCTCAATTTTTATTATTTAATCTAATCCATAATTGAGAATTCAATTATATATTTTAAGCAGTTATGGCCTGCACTTGTATAAAAAATACTAATGAATGATTTAGCATTTATACCTTTGATTATTAGTAGCTTTTAACAGCACTCCTGCCTGTCAGTGGGTTAATTTATTTTTAATACCTTTGGTTTTAACCTGTGCGTATAATCTCCAGAGGAAATATTTGAATCTACAAATTAATTTTACCAAAATGTAAGGAGCTAAATTATCATAGCTATTTTTCCAGGCATAAGACTCAATCAAATGGGAAAGTTTGGTTTCTTTATAAAAATATAAAAATTGTTGTTTTGGGGCCAAATAATTAACTAACATTCCTAAGAAATAATCACTTCAAGGTGAATAACACTAATTAAGACAGAAAGTTAAGAAATTCTAGAGCAGATGTGCTAAATCTATTTATTCAATAGCAGTATAATTTCTTTCTCCAACACTTACTTGGAGTCCTCGAAATATCATGTGGCAGAAAATAATGGAATAAAAGAACAATTTTGTTAAAATTGCATTTTCTCTATGTATATTCCTTGAAGGTATGCCCCAAAATACAGAAGCACAATGGCTAGAAAAATCTAAAGTTTTTAAAAGCAGAATAATTATATTAGACTATGATTCATTCTCATATGCAAAAGAAAGAATTGCAGCAGGAGTGACTTTCACTGTGCCTTCCAGAACACACTATTATTTTTACTAAAAGGAAGGCCAAGCCTACATGACCAAATAAATATTCTATACCAAGTTCTCATTTCAAACACTTCAACTGTTGCTATAAATCTCAGTCACCTGTGATGACATGCATTGATTTTTATAGAAGCCTGAAATCACAGCTCCAGATAATTCACCTAGATGTGTCTGTTATCTGGGGAAACTAGGAATATGAAATAACTGTGAGCATATTTTTCTTTGCTATTTCTTTGTAATTTCAACCACAATAATATTTATTAATTTGCATTCCCAGAAAAGTAGATATATTGAGCACATTTATTTTCCTTTTTAATTTTCTCTACTAAAATTCAAAAGAAGCTTAAATGAAAGCTATAAAACTGAAGCTTAAAAGTACAACACATTGAACCTGGGAATTCTATCTTTAATAAGCCTAAAAACATTTATAAGTAAAAACATTATTCATTCTTTACTTTTGAATCACAGGAGGTCTGTATGTGTGTATTTCTTTATTGTTTAAATTCCAAAAGGTAATATAAATGAATCAAAGAGAGTGTACAAAATTCCCCCCACTTAAATGCTTGAAGTTTGTTTTTACTAATGACATATATGATACCTGCATGGATTGAATTCACTATGTTCTATTTCACAGCTGCTCTGACCTTCAAGTGCCTGGGAGATCAGTGGCCAGTGTACTGCCGAGTGATACGTGAAAAGAACCTATGTCAGGACATGCGGTGGTATCAGCGCTGCTGTGAAACGTGCAGGGACTTCTATGCCCAAAAGCTGCAGCAGAAGAGTTGACCTCTAGCAGGCTGTCTGGATCACAGCTCCTTGCAATTACATTATTTATAAACACACACACTAGCATGTTTTTGAGACCAAATATTATCAGATCACATATAATTTAATCAAATTAATTAATTTATTATTTTTTTTGCCTGCCAAACATCCAATGTGGTGCTTGTTTTGATTACACAAACATTTTGATTTGTGCTAGATGGCTTCATAAATAATTTTATATGAATGAATTAGTTGGATCCAGTAATCTAATAAAAAGAACAAGAAAAAAGCAGATCATTATACTTAAAAAATGTTTCCTTGTTTGTTAGGGCTATCTCTAAGGTGCTACTCTCTCCCCACCAATGCCATTGAATTACCCAGAATGTATACTGACTTAGCATAATAGTTTAGTTATATCTGAAGAGAAACTATTTTTGGTTTTTGGTGTCCTGCTGCAGCATTAGGCCATTTTCTGTAATCTGCAAGAGATGTGCAAACATAATGAACCTCATAGTGTTGAACAGGTTTTTAGAGAATGTATTATGAATTTGGTTCAGATTTATAGACATCCATAGGAAAAATTCTGCTGTAATTATAACCTTATTTTGATAATGGAAAAGTCAGAATAGAGACTTCGATCATGTTCATGAACATGTACTTGAACACAAATATTTTAACAATGAAACACTGTAATGATTTACACTGAATCACAATTGCACTGTTGATATAGTGTAGAGAAATCGTTAGAAATGGTAACATCCTACAAAAATGTGTATTATTTTAACATATTGTCATTAGCGTTTAGCTTTTCTTAAATATTTTAACAAAGAAAACATTGATCCACCCATTTCCCTGTACCTTTTTAGCAGATTTATTAAAGAGCATAGTACTTAGCCTTACGAATCATAATTAGAAAATTTACTAATATTTCTCAGCCTTTTCCCTAGGAATAAGGAAAAACAGAAAGCATATAATACTGTGGTAGTTTCATTGTGTTTTTCTTCCGTTTAAAAATTTAAAAGTTTTACAATTCTGTGAAACGTTCAAAATCCAGCTTAAAATTTTTCTTGTGAGAAAATATTGTACATGATTCACATGATTTCTTAGAGTTTTCAATAAAATATGTGAAATTTGCCATTGAGAGACAATTCTTCATAGTCTTGTCACATATCTACATGTCTGACATACAAAGGTACTGTCTACTTTTGTCCTGGAGTATCTCCTAAAGGATGTTTGTATAGCTGGAAGATAGTATCTGTCTTGGGAGCAAAGGACAAATATGCTTCTCATTATAAAAGTTTCAGGTTCCCTAAAATTGGGGTTTCTTTACTATAAGACAGCCCAATGCATGTGCTGATGTCACCTGGCTCTCTTCATGTCACCCTGTGGGAAATGGGGCTCAGGGGTCTAGTACAGGAAAAGCTGAATCCCTGGCTACTGCTATTGCTGTGAATAATAAAGTCATTTGTCTCTAACCCAGGAGTTTCATGTCTTCTGCCCTGAAATCATAATGGACTAACTTGTTAAGTTGCAAGCAGGGTGAAACCTCAAGCTTCACAGTTCTTAAATTTCTCTCTTTAATATTTTTCACCCTCATTGTAATAAATGGGTTTTAATATTGAGGTCAGTTTTTTCTAGATTGACCCTTCCTATGTAAGCCCTTTAATTTAATTGCTGAGCTACGGGGTTAACCAATATCAACAAACTTTATGTGAGTTAGTAGATGAATGGGACAAGAAAAAGTTAAAACAGTAAGAGGAGACACTCTCAGTTCCATCTCTTGATTCCTGAATCCATAAATCTAGGTAGAAATAGCACCATGTATTGGTTGATAATTCAGAAAATACACGTCTTAGAAAACATTATCTCAGACCTCCAAAGTGTTTTTGTACACCTGGTAAGAGACTAAATGTTTCTTAAAAAGACGTATCATTCTGTTAGGCCATCTGCTTCAGGGTGATGGGGAGCATGGTAATATGAAATATGTACACGAAGATGAGCCCCTTGCCACATTTTATTTGCTGTCACACAAGTTCCCTGAACAAAAACAATATTGTGTGAAGTACCCTAACAGTGAGTGAGACATTTGTTAAGTCCACAGATGGTATTTTGGCAGAAGCATTACAAACTGGGAAAGCAAATTTATTTTCAGATCAACTGACTATTTGTGCAAGAACAAGCCACTGCCTCTTTTGTGATAGAAACAGTCTAATGTAATCAACCTACAGTCAAAGTGGTGGGTTGGTTCTCCCATAGAAGGGTACCAAAATGTCTCCTCTGCTGTTGTTAGGTGGAACTCTCAGCAGTGACTGTATCTAGATTGACCTTGGTGAAAGGAAAAGTTCATGTTGCTTAGCCCATGCATAATCTTCACCCCTGCCACCATTATCTCTTTATTTTTGAGGGTGTTGGTCAAGGATAGAGATGGGTGGAAGAGACTGATCAAGATCAAAAGAACATGTTGTCTTATCCACCTGATGATTGAGATCAGTTTCTCCTGCGTATGCTGTTTGGTTAACATTCAAATGGAATATACGTATATAAGCAATTCAAGGAGTCCTATCCACATTCCTTTTCCTCAGAACTTCATTATTACCAGTTTTTGTCATGCTCCTTTCAAGTTCCTACCAAATCCATTAGACACAGCCCATAAGTTATCCATATCCATACCACTGGCTGTTTTTTCTTTCAGTCAAAGTAAACAGCCAGATGCACAGCTTGAATTCCTCCTGAGAGGATTTTTCTTACCAATCACTCGAGTCACCTCTGTGTGGAGTTGTAGAGCTACAGCTGTCTACTCTTGGTTATGCTAGCATATTGTGCAGAACCATTAGTAAACCAGGACCAAATGTTTTCTGTCTCAGTCAATTCATTATAATAAATTCTCTATGAGGCTGTATGGGTTGAGAGAGTGGGGGCAATGTAGCAATAGTAGGACCCTTACCATCAGATCCAATTATTCAAGGTACTTATGCCTTCAGTGTGTGCTCAAGACTAATCTTATACACTTGATGATGAAGTAATATTCTGCCCAGGTAACCTGGATGGACCAGACACCACCCAGATTATAACGAGCAGTTCAAGTTACATGGGAATCTGGTGCCCTGTGGTCAAGGATTAAACACTTACTAGCATTTCATTCAAACCAGAAATAGTTTCTTAAAACAGAAATAATTATTTGTGGAGAATGACACAGCTTTGCTCCAAAGTTATTAAGACCTCACTGTGATTAACCAATAGGAGCCTGCCAGAAGCTCCACATAGGATCATATTTGCCACTGATTCTTTTAGTACCATCATATTTGCTGTGCCACATTGCCTAAAGAGCTTCAATTGCAACCTAGACTGATAATAGATTATCTTCTTATTCCATGGAATACATAAAACTGGAAGTCTTTGGGATTACTCAGTAATATTATGTAAAGTAACATTCCAAAATGAGTTATACATTGTCACGGCCCAAATGGGATGTGTGTCTCTCAGGAAGGGCTAGAGGCAGGAATTTGTCCTTTACTTAGAAGGGATATCTCAACATGTCACTGGATTCCTAGAAATTTTACCAAGCTGTGAGGTCCCTGAAGTTTTTGAGGAACCGTTCTCAAAACTGTCCTTCCCTTCATTCAGGGAGTTCTGGTTCTGAGAACCATCTCTCCAGTGAAAACTGATCAAGGGAATGCAATTATCTGGTGTTGTGATTCAAATCAAACTTCCATTCACTAAGTATATAGATATAATGTTTATATAAATCAAGTAACATTTTAGAAGAATGTCCACATATTTCAGTCCTAAGGACACCCTGGTCAATTGGCCAATACCAAAAATGTTTGTAGGTCAAACCATTCCTGTCTTAGTCTGTTTGGACTGCTATAGCAAAGTACCTGAGACTGGCTAATTTAGAAACAAAAATTTATTGCTCACGTCCCTGTCTTAGTCTGTTTGGACTGCTATAGCAAAATACCTGAGACTGGCTAATTTATAAACAAAAATTTATTGCTCACAGTTCTGATCTGGGAAGTCCAAGATCAAGGCAGTGGCAGATTTGGTGTCTGGCAAGGACCTGTTCATCATGAATGGTGCCTTTGTTTTGTCCTGACATGGCAGAAGGGGTAAGAATGCTTGCTAAAGACGTTTGTAAGGACGGTATTCCGTTCATGAGAGCTCTGCCTCATAATTTAACTATGTTCTTAAGACACTACCTCTTAGTTCCATCATAGTGGGCATTAAGTTCCAACATATTAATTTGGTGGGAGTGGCTGGGGGAACCCAAATTATACCATAGCAATTCCCTTTACTACATTGAATCTGCTGCTCTTTATAGCATGCATGCACACGTGGTCTTTGAAAGTTAAATCCGGCCACTTGGTTCCTGGCCATATGGAATTTATTATACTCGTTAAATTCTATAAGACCAGTTCTGTGGCAGCATTTCCCAATGTTATTCCTGGCTTCCAGAGAACAGCCACTACAGCATTCTTTAAGGATTCCAACACTGCCTTCACCACTGTATCTTTCAAAGCCTTGATTAGGGAATGCCCTCTAGACCCTCTTGGGAAACATATTTAACAGGTGGATGAGCATATCTATCATATTAAAACCAATCTTCCTAAATCGTTGTATACCTTTCTCTATACTACATTGTAGCAAGGAAGTCTGGCATCTCAACTTTGCTCAACACAAACCACTACTGGGTCCAGTTTTCAGTCAGACTGTTAGAATTATTCTCAGTCACATCAACTAACATCTTAAATCCAGAATCTCTACTTAGCACACACATATTAAAAAATTCAAGCTAATCCAAGATTGTATATCTTCCATCCTTGGACTGAAGAAAATCTTGGTCCCCTTGAATTTTTCAGGACTTGAGTCTAAGTATGGATTTAGCAGACATGACAGATGATAGGGATAGGTCCTGAGGAAATCAGCAATACAATTAAAAAGGTTTGCTGTGTTGAGGTGCCTCAACACAGTAAAGGCTGTATGTGTCAAACCCATAGTTAGTGTCATATTGAACAGAGAAAAGCTGAAAATTTTTCATCTAAAAATGGAAGCAAATAAGGGAGCCTATACCACTCTTACTCAACATAGTGCTGGGAATCACAGCCAGAGAAATTACAGATGAGAAAGAAACAAAGGGCAGGCAAATTGGAATGGAAGAAGTAAAATTTGGCCCTGTGTGCAGAGGACATGAACTTATATATAGAAAAACCTAAATACTCTCAGAACCGATAAACAAATTCAGTAAAATCCCAGGATATAAAATCAATACACAAGCATCAGTAGTGCTTCTACATGCTAACAATGACAACCTGGAAAAGAAATCAAGAAAGCAATCAATTTACATTAGCTCCAAAAAATAAAATACCTGGGAGTAAATTTAATCAAGGAAGTAGACAATCTCTATGAGTAAAACAAACTATAAAACACTGATGAAATAAATTGAAGAAGATACAAACAAATAGAAAGGCATCTCATGGTCATGAACTGGAAAAATTAATGTTAAAATGACGGTACTCCCTAAACAATATACAAATTCAATGTACTAGCTATCAAAGTGTCAATGACATTCTTCACAGATATAGAAAAAGCAATTCCAAAATTTGTATGAAATCATAAAAGGCTTCCATGCCTATTTCAGCACTATTTACAATAGTCAAGATGTGGAATCAACCCAAGTATCCATCAACAGATGAATGCGTAAAGAAAATGTGGTATATATAGATAATGGAATACAGTTCAGTCATAAAAAAGAATGAAATCCTGTCATTTGCAACAACATACATGAGACTAGAGGACATTATGTTACATAAAATAAGCCAGGAACACAAAGTTAAACACCACATGCCTCACTCAAATGCAGAAGCAAAAATGTGTTGATCCCTTAGAAGTAAAGAGTAGAACAGAGGTTGCTAGTGGCTAGGAATGATAGGGGAAAAAGGGGATAGGGATATATATATATATATATATTATTTATTTATTTATTTATTTATTATACTTCAAGTTCTGTGGTACACAGGCAGAATGTGCAGGTTTCTTACATAGGTATACACGTGCCATGATGGTTGGCTGCATTCATCACCTTGTCATCTATGTTAGGTATTTATCCTAATGCTATCCCTCCCCTAGCCCCCTAACCCCTGCTATCCCTCCCTTAGCCCCCAACTCCTCCATAGGCCCCAGTGTATAATGTTCCCCTCCCTGTGTCCATGTGTTCTCATTGTTCGATACCCACTTATAGGTGAGAACATGTGGTGTTTGGTTTTCTGTTCTTGTGCCAGTTTGCTAAGAATAATGGTTTCCAGCTTAATCCATGTCCCTGAAAAGGACATTAACTCATTCTTTTTTATGGCTGCATAGTATTCCATGGTTTATATGTGCCATGTTTTCTTTATCCAGTCAATCATTCACGGGCATTTGGGTTGGTTCCAAGTCTTTGCTATTGTAAACAGTGCCACAATAAACATATGTGTGCATGTATCTTTATAATAGAATAATTTATAATCCTTAGGATACATACCCAGTAATGGGATTGCTGGGTCAAATGGTGTTCTAGATCCTTGAGGAATCACCACACTGTCTTCCACAATGGTTGAACTCATTTACACTCCCACCAACAGTGTAAAAGCGTTCCTATTTCTCCACATCCTCCCCAGCATCTGTTCTCTCCTGATTTTTTAATGATCGCCATTCTAACTGGCATGAGATGGTATCTCAATGCAGTTTTGATTTGCATTTCTCTAATGACCAGTGATGACGAGCTTTTCTTCATATGTTTGTGGGCTGTATAAATCTTCTTTTGAGAAGTGGCTGTTCATATCCTTTGCCCACATTTTGATGGGGTTGTTTTTTTGTTTCTTGTAAATTTGTTTAAGTTCTTTGTAGGTTCTGGATACTAGCCCTTTGTCAGATGGGTATATTGCAAAAATGTTTTTCCATTCTGTTGGTTGCCTGTTCACTGTAATGATAGTTTCTTTTGCTGTGCAGACACTCTTAAGTTTAATTAGATCCCATTTGTCTATTTTGGCTTTTGTTGCTATTGTTTTTGGTGTTTTAGTCATGAAGTCCTTGCCCATGCTTATGTCCAGAATGGTATTGCCTAGGTTTTCTGTAGGGTTTTTATGGTGTTAAGTCTTATGTTTAAATCTTTAATTAATCGAGTTAATTTTTGCGTAAGGTGTAAAAAAGGGATTGTTTCAGCTTTCTGCCTGTGGCTAGTCAATTTTCCCAACATCATTTATTAAATAAGGAATTCTTCCCCATTGCTTATTTTTGTCAGGTTTGTCAAAGATCAGATGGTTGTAGATGTGTAGTGTTATCTCTGAGGCCTCTGTTTTGTTCCATTGGTCTATATCTCTGTTTTGGTACCAGTACCATGCTGTTTTAATTACTGTAGCCTTGTAGTATAGTTTGAAGTCAGGTGGCATGATGCCTCCAGCTTTCTTTTCTTTGGATTGTCTTTGCTATGAGGGCTTTTTTTTTTATTCCATATGAAATTTAAGGTGGTTTTTTGCAATTCTGTGAAGAAAGTCAATGGTAGCTAGATGGGTATAGCATTGAATCTATAAATTACTTTGGGCAGTGAGGCTATTTTCACAATATTGATTCTTCCTAACCATGAGCATGGAAGATTTTTCCATCTGTTTGTGTCCTCTCTTATTTCATTGAACAGTGGTTTGTAGTTCTCCTTGAAAAGGTCCTTCACATCCCTTGTTAGTTGTATTCCTAGGTATTTTATTCTCTTTGTAGCAATTGTGAATGGGGGTTCACTCATGATTTGGCTCTCTGTCTGTTTTTGGTATCTTGGAATGCTTGTGATTTTTGCACATTGATTTTGTATCCTGAGACTTTGCTGAAGCTGCTTATCAGCTTAAGGAGATTTTGGGCTGAGACGATGGAATCTTCTAAATACACAATCATGTCATCTGCAAATAGAGACAAATTGACTTCCTCTTTTGATAACTGAATACCATTTATTTCTTTTTCTTCTCTGACTGCCCTGAACAGAACTTCCAATACTATACTGAATACGAGTGGTGGGAGAGCGCATCTTGTCTTGTGCCCATTTTCAAAGGGAATGCTTCCAGTTTTTGTCCATTCAGTTTGATATTGGCTGTGAGTTTGTCATAAATAGCTCTTATTATTTTGAGATACATTCCATTGATACCTAATTTGTTGTGAGTTTTTAGCATAAAGGGCTGTTGAATTTTCTCAAAGGCTTTATCTTGCATCTATTGAGATAATCTCATGTTTTTTTTTAATTTGGTTCTGTTTATGTGATAGATTGCATTTACTGATTTGCATATTTTCAACCAGACTTGCATTCCAGGGATGAAGCCAACTTGATCATGATGGATAAGCTTTTAGATGTGCTGTTGGATTCAGTTTGCCAGTATTTTATTGAGGATTTTCATGTCAATGTTCATCACGGATATTGGCCTGAAATTTTCTTTTTTAGTTGTGTCTCTGCCAAGTTTTGGTATCAGGATGATGTTGGTATCATAAAATAAGTTAGGGAGGATTCCCTCTTTTTGTATTGTTTGGAATAGTTTCAGAAGGAATGGTAGCAGCTCTTCTTCGTACCTCTGGTAGAATTCAGCTGTGAACCCATGTGGTCCTGGGCTTTTTTTCCTTGGTAGGCTATGAATTGCTGCCTCAATTTCAGAACTTGTTATTGGTCTGTTCAGGGATCTGACTTCTTCCTGGTTTAGTCTTGGGAGGGTATAAGTGTCCAGGAATTTATCCATTTCTTCTAGATTTTCTAGTTTATTTGCATAGAGTTGTTTATAATATTCTCTGATGGTAGTTTGTATTTCTGTGGAATTGGTAGTGATATGCCCTTTATCATTTTTTTATTGCATCTATTTGATTCTTCTTTCTTTTTTCTTTACTAGTCTGGCTAGTGGTCTATCTATTTTGTTAATCTTTTCAAAACACCAGCTCCTAGATTCACTGATTTTTTGAAGGGTTCTTTTATGTCTATATCTCCTTCAGTTCTGCTCTGATCTTAGTTATTTCTTATCTTCTGCTATCGTTTGAAAAAGATGGAAGTCCCTCTTTTGGACAGTTCCCAACTATAATCACACAGGGAAGGAGGACTCTGGGAAACATAATTGATTTTTTTATCTATAGATTGTTAATATGGCTTTAATTTTTAATTTTTCCTGTTTTTATTTATAGCAGTTTATACCTAAAGTGAAGGTACATATTCATATGCACTCTCAAAATAACAGCAATTTTTTTTTAGTGCTTAATATTTGCTGAGGATTCTGTTGGCCACTGTACATATTAAACCTCTCAGCAACCTTTAAGGTACCACTAATTTCTTTCCTTTTTAGCTGAGGAAGCCAAACTTCAGTGAGACTCAGAATCTTGCCCAATAATACTATATAGTTGGGTATAATAGAGGCTCCCTATTACATAAATACTGTGAATTCAATTATTCTAATTGCCACACTTATTTACTACTGGCTTTCAGTAATCTTGAAAGACAGAAAAAAAAAGATAATAAAAGACAGAAATGTGAATTATTAGGTTGGTGCAAAAGTATTTGCAATTACTTTTAGTGGCAAAAAACACAATTATTTTGCACCAACCTAATAAATATATAAATAGTTTTGCCTCGTTAAGCTGTATTTAATTCTATTTTTCCAATTCTTATGGTTCAAAAACAATTATTATAGATGAAAATCCATCCATAGGAAAATGATACTGTAATTGTTAAAAATGCTGTAAAGAAAGAGCAAATGATTAGTTGCATGGTAAGGGTGGAGAGGCCTCAGATATCCATATTCTCACAAGACTGCTTTTCCAATATAGTAACTCTTTATTTATATGTGTTTATATCCTTTGTCACTCTTGAACAAAGGTATTATTGACAGTAAGGGACTAGAAACCCTAAGCCAGTATTTGATAAAATTATTATCAAGTAACTTATTTCTTAAGTGTTAATAGAAAAATAATGAAGGAGTTGTTATGTGATCAAATTAATTTGGAAAATGTTAGAGTTAACAATACAGATTCTCTCCACCTTCAATACGAGTTTATGCACTATAAACTACCCGAAGAGAATTATAGAGGATGTCATTTTGGGCAATGGAATCCTTTTTTTCACTGAGTATGGATGTAATACAGATTTTAAAATGGAACACTAAGGCATTTTTTTTAAAATTTAATTGGATTATCAATTTTCAATCATTATGAAATTCTAGTAGACTGGAAGAGACAACAGCAGTTATTATTTATTGAGCAAAGGGCTTCATTAAGGTTTTCAGACATGACTCAATTGGAAAGGGCCACGTTATAGGGCTACTCTTCTGTGAAGTATACTCTAGTGTAAAGGCTTTTAAAACAAAAGTTTGAAATACAGTATCAAATAAAAGATAAGAAGATAAGGGTATAAATAAATCACTGTAAGGCTTCAAAAAAGAAATAAATTATACCTACAAGGGAAAATATGTAAAGGTTTTATAAAAGGCTGGGTATCAGCAATGGCCCACGAATGACGATTAGGAGGTAGTGAACAGTCACAGATGGGAAGGAATGTTTTAAGCAGTAGAGCTGGCGTTAGCAGAGGCATGGGTTCTCACTTATAAGTGAAAGCTAAGAAATAGCCACACATGGATATAAAGATGGAAACAACAAACAGTGGGAGCTTCAAAAGTGGGGACAAAAGAAGGGGGATCAAGGGCTGAGAAACCACCTATTGATACTATGTTCACTGTTTGGGTAATGGGTTCACTAGAAGCCCAGACCCCACCATTATGCAGTATGCTCATGTCATAAACCTGCACCTTTAGCCCCTGAATCTATACTTTAAAAAGTGAAACCTTGATTTCCTGATTGTCAGTCATGTAGGCTACCTATAGGGACAGCAGTGAAAAGCAAGAATTGCTGGTTTGGGGGTAAAGGCAAACAGAGGATGCTGGGAGAAGATGGAGTATCTGAAACTAAACTTGTAAGTAGAGCCTTACAAGTTTAGTTTCAGTATTGAAACTATAGCCTCGGGCAACCAGGGACTGGTGCAAGTATCGAAAAGGAAGGACCCCTAAGGAAAACTGAAGGCTTATGCCACCTACTTCATGCTTTGGCTAAGGAAGAAGCCTAATCAAATATAGTTGGATCTAGGTTCTGTTTCTCCACTTGCCAATATAGAGAGCCAAAGACAAGTAAGTTTCTTCTTGAAGGTGTGTGTTATTCCCCAAAGAATCTTTTAGGAAGAGTAAGCAGCCTGAGAAATATTTATTCATTAGATATATTCTGGCAGCAACCAGGAAAATCCAGAAAGTACCAAGCACATACACATACACATAATACACTTGATTCTTGAAACATTTGTGGTTTCACTGTTTTGTTATTAACTATTATTATGAAGTACTTATTGCTTTCTCCAGTAAATGCATTTATAAAACAATCCAAACCTATTTTAAATATTGTAAAACAGTGATAGAGTTTGGGTCCAAAACATTCTTAGAAAAAACATTAACTGCTTAATTCCGTTTCACAACTATAAGTAGGGCAGATTTTTTTTAACACACCCCCTCTTGTTTATTGCTGTGAAGAAGATAAGTACTCTCCAGTGTCTTGCTTGATTCAAGAACATCCTGGCTGCTGACTCTTGTAAGCGGTATGGCACTCTTCTGCGATCTAGTGCTGATACATTCCACATGTAACCCTACTGTCCCTGGAAGAGAAACTTTTCTGCTGAGTCAGAGGGGTTTATAGAGATGCAAAATTAACATACCGCCTATGTCTTTCAGAAACTGCTAATAATATCTCTCCTTTGTCTTCTCACAAATGGGAAAGTTTCCGCTCCCTCCATATAGAAATCCATACTTTCCCAGAGAGACGTATGGGTCATCTAAAGCAGAGTGCCTTGTAAGGAAAGCATATCTCAATTGAAATCATCACCACTTGCTGGCTGGCTATAACTGCCTGCAGCCTCACTCCCACCGCCTTGGCTCTCTTAACAGCACATGAGTTCACTTAGAAGAGGCTGTCATCTAAACTTAGCAGCCATGATTTTTTGGGGGGGTCCAAATGTGCCATGTGAACACCAAAGAACATTCTTCAGAGCACATATAGCTAGGGGCAGAGTTAAAGGGACCTAAGACAGTGAATGAGTCAAGGTAGTAGATTGGGGCACTAAATTACTGCAGCAAACTATCAAGCAAATTCTTGGCATTTCTGTCCTCAGAACAAAGATGACAACCTAAACCTTGTTAGGTTTCACAGGAGTTGCAGCTCTGTGAGTCAAAACATGAGAAGAAACACAATCCCACATATCACATGTGAGGCTGCGGAGGCAGGTCCTAGTTGGCTCAGCAATGTTCAAAGAGAAAAATCAAGCAGAATCTCTCTCTAAACATGACTGTTTCCTGTCCTCCACATTGTGGGTTGGAACACTGAGATCGGGCAGCCTTTATTCAAACAACAGTTTCCCTTAAATTGTTATTTCTAATTCTGAATGAAGAGACATTAAGTGCTACACATATCTAATTCTGTCATCCTGTTAATTTTAATGAGTGCAGTCCCAACTGTTCCATTCAAGCACCCTCAATGTACACGTGTGTAAGAAAGGTAGGGCAATGTGCTTGCTGCTTTGTTTCTTTGTCCCTGTACAGTGATGTATCATTTCAAGAGTAGTGGCTGTGTGCAGCTGACAGACCTGGTTTCAGATGCCAGTCGGAGCATCCTCAGGCTCATTAATAATGGAGGCCTCTGACAGGAGCAGTTTTGCCTGCCTTTGTTTTCCACTGTAGGTGAAGGGAGACATGGATCTCTCTGTTTTGCCAAATAACAATCATCCTGACAAATTCCTGCAGCTTGATGTAAAGTCTTTAATGAGGAGCTCAGCCCTCCTTCATGCCAGCCTGGCAAGGTTTCCGGGTGGAAATTATCCTGCTGCACAACACTGGCAAAACCTTGTCTACTCACAGGTAAGATCTAGGGGCACAAAAATACCAGGATGGGGGCTTGTTTCTTTCTTGCTCTCTGCCGTTTCATCTTATGTGAAGGTGGCTACTCTGTCTTCCAACTTAGTCTTTCGCTATTCCTTAACATTAGAAACTTTTCCTAAATATCTTTATAAAATATGTGAATTCTCTCATTCTTTAATTCCCCTCCAAGCATTAGTTTCTCTGCCTATCCTCATTTTAGGTTTCATGTGGCCCTCATTTACTCCTTCCCTTCAAACATTTTCAAATTAATTATATTCACACAAAAGGCTTGCTGGGGGGAAAAGCTTCCGTCTCTATCTTTTGGTGTAATCTAAGCATAAAGCATCAGAAGTTTATGTTGTGGGCATAAACAAGCCTCTAAAACAGCTGGAGATCTTGTGCCTGCCTCCCTTACGCTAGCGCCCTTGCATAGCATACACAGACAACAACAGAACAATGGAAACCTAATCATTGAAGGAGAAAAAAAATATAGCAAATTCTCCACCTTGAAAAATTGTTCGTTATTATTATAGATATTCTTATTTTCCACAAGTGTCCATGTGGACAAGACATACCAATCAGACCTTCAAATCCAATGCAGGTTTTATTTCTCTTTCCGTTCGTATTTTCCTTCTTTTTGCTGACCAAAAGAGAAGAATAAAATTGTGATGAGTTCCATCTGCTGAAATAAACATAAAGGCCTTAACTGTTGCACAGCTAATGAAACAGGAATAACCTTTCTTTTAAGACATGAAGGCTAATGGGGTTAAGAGTTAGTCAATTTAGAAACAGGAAGAAGCATTTCATTACAGAACAGATGTGACTGACCTACAAACCCCTGCAAGTCATTAAATCCTTTGGAGTCGTTCAAATTCCCTGAACAGAAATTTGTTTTCTTTTAAGAACAGTTGCTACTCATGATTCCTGGTGTAAAGTGACTCCTTTGTGGTATGTTTGTGGGCTCCTCGGGACCTTTATCATGAGATCATTCAAAATCAAGTACACTCAAATGATTATGTAAGTGTTTCCTCCACCTATAAGGATTTTAATTTATTTCCATTGTAAGGCAGCCTATTATGACAACTTGCATTTTTTTAATTTTGCATCAATTACTTTGGTAATTCTCAGACCCTTCTGTCATTTCATACCCAGCCATGTTGTTGTTGTTGTATTTGTAGGTGTTCTTTTTTCAGTTTTAAATGAAATAAAAGTCCTCCCTTTTTCCTCCTTATTGTTTATATCATAGAATAAAATGATTCAAAAATCAGTTCAGAAAACTTGGCCCTTCTATGCTATGCAGTTTAGTCTAAGAAAACATATCCAATAAATTCCTTTGAGGTTGGAACACATTGATCTAACATCTTTTGTTTGGTACTGAAGTTGACCTATTTCCTTCATGTGGAACTTCACAGTTTAAAACTGTTGAATGTTGTTCCTAAACCCAAATGAAATGCAAATTTTTAAAAGGAAATTTTTTCTACAGGCTCCATTGGGTGGAAATAGTTATCAAAAAAAAAAAAAAAAAAAAAACCAAAGAGGTAAACTTCTGCTTCACAGGTCTTTGAATATGTGTTGTTAATCATTATAAACTTGATTTAGTTATCCTTTTATCCTAAGAAGAAATGTTAAGTGACCTAGAGAAGGCCAGTGTACTAACTGGGTATTAATAAGGCATGGAGAGAGGCAAGACGGTACATCAAGTACAAATTCAGATAATCAGGTAGGTGTGGCACAAAGTATGAGTAATAACAATGATATTCACTACTTCATTTTGCAATGCATCAATAAATAATGCTCTTTTGGGGGTGGGTCTTAAAATCCATGATTGATATATTCATTGGATAAAATAATAAATGTCATGGAAATAGCCATATAGAAGTTTTAAATATTTGCCATGATACCTGGAAGAAGACAGTGAATATACAAGTATATTGAGGTGTTAGGCACACATAAGGTGGTAGCTACCGAAAAGTTCTTAATTTAAAGCTCTAACTCTATTGGGGAGTCAGTAAGTCAATGTGAAGAACATGGAATAAAGAAGTTAGACACTTGGTTTCTTATCTCAGATTTACAATAAACCAGTTTTAGAGACATCTATCATGGCCCTTAATCAATTCATGCCTCAGTATTTCCACTTGCAATATTAGGATAATATTTATTTTATATATTTCCCTAAAAGTGAGAGCAAATGAAATATGAGGTAAAAACAATTGAGAGCCATATTTTCCTATAAAAGAGCACGAATATGTATGGAAGTATGTACATGTGGATTGTTATTTATATTAGTATTTCAAAATGTATTTAAGTAATCATCTTATTAGAATGTATTAGCAGGTAATCCTGTTTCCATTATTTTATAAATATTGTGGATGAAGGGGTGTATGTATGTGTGTGCACACATGCGTGTGTGTGCACATGGTGGTTGGGGGGGATGTACTCAATACATATGTCAACCTGTGTGACCAACCCAAGCAGTAGATACAATACCACATGAAATCTATATAAATTCCAGAGTTGTGTCAACTGATCCTTTCTTCTCACACCACACAAGTGCATGGTGTTTGGGGTACAGACTACCTTATGGACTGGCAAAGCACTTAACCTGAAGTCATTACCTTTAAACTAGTGGTAACTCAGCAGTTAAAACGGAGACACCCTAGATTGGAAATGTCAAGTTGAATTCTTATATATGCATTTTATATCAATGATTTATCAACTAATTTTTAAAATTCACTTTCCACTTTCAGAGAAAATTCTCCAGGCCATTTTTTTATATGAGCTAAAGCAGTACCATTCAATCTATTTCCTTCTTTCTTTTCTTTCTTTCTTTTTTTTTTTTTTTTTTTTTTTTTTTTTTTTTTTTTTTTTTTTTTTTTTTTTTTTACTCTGTCACCCAGGCTAGAGTGCAGTGGTACAATCTCGGTTTGCTGCAATCTCTGCCTTCCAGATTCAAGTGATTCTTGTGCCTCAGCCTCCCAAGTATCTGGGATTACAGGTGCTCTCCACCATGTCTGGCTAACTGTTGTGTTTTTAGTAGAGATGGGGTTTTGCCATGTTGGCCAGGCTGGTCTCGAACTTCTCACCTCAAGCGATCCAACCCCCTCAGCTTCCCAAAGTGCTTGATTACAGGCGTGAGTCCCTATGCACAGCCTCAATCTAAAAAATTAAGCAGTGATGTTCTCAGTCAAGTCAGTAACCAGGAACATTGTAATTACCATCTACGTAAATACTCAGGTCTGCCATATTTACATAATATCTGAGTATACACAGATATTATTTGATTCTACCATATTTAAACTTTTCCTTAAATTCTTTCACCAGAGAAATAAAGAAGCTTCACAATAAATTTTATGATAGTACAATAAAGAAGCATTCACCAAAATCTAATGTTTCTAATTGTTAAAAATGATTTGGGGGATGTATCTGATGAAGGCATTTAGAAATATATTCCAGGCCGGGCGCGGTGGCTCAAGCCTGTAATCCCAGCACTGTGGGAGGCCAAGGCGGGTGGATCACGAGGTCAAGAGATCGAGACCATCCTGGTCAACATAGTGAAACCCCGTCTCTACTAAAAATACAAAAAATTAGCTGGGCACGGTGGCGCGTGCCTGTAATCCCAGCGACTCAGGAGGCTGAGGCAGGAGAATTGCCTGAACCCGGGAGGCGGAGGTTGCGGTGAGCCGAGATCGCACCATTGCACTCCAGCCTGGGTAACAAGAGCGAAACTCCGTCTCAAAAAAAAAAAAAAAAAAAAGAAATATATTCCAAATATGTCTGCCAACCCCTTTATGAAACAAGTAATGAAAAGAAAAGCTGATTTAAAAAAAAAATAAGTGATAAAATATGTGTTTTTCAAACAACCCCATCCAAAAGTAGGCAAAGGATATGAACAGACACTTCTCAAAAGAAGACATTTATGCAGCCAACAAACATATGACAAAAATCTCATCACTGGTCATTAGAGAAATGCAAATCAAAACCACAATGTGATACCATCTCAGACCAGTTAGAATGGCGATCATTAAAACGTCAGGAAACAACAGATGCTGGAGAGGATGTGGAGAAATTGGAACATTTTTACACTGCTGGTGGGAGTGTAAACTAGTTCAACCATTTTGGAAGACAGCGTGGTGATTCCTGAAAGATCTAGAACCAGGAATACCATTGGACCCAGCAATCCCATTACTGGTTATATACCCAAAGGATTATAAATCATTCTGCTATAAAGACACATAAACATGTATGTTTATTGCAGCACTGTTTACAAGAGCAAAGGCTTGGAACCAACCCAAATGCCCATCAATGATAGACTGGATAAAGAAAATGTGGCACATATACATCATGGAGTACTATGCAGCCATAAAAAAGAAAGAGTTCATGTCCTTTGCAGGGACATAGATGAAGCTGGAAACCATCATTCTCAAAAAACTAACACAGGAAGAGAAAACCAAACACCACATGCTCTCACTCATAAGCAGGAGTTAAACAATGAGAAAATGTGGACACAGGGAGGGGAACATCACATACTGGGGCCTGTCAGAGGTTGAGGGGCTAGGGGAGGGATAGCATTAAGACATACCTAATGCATGTAGGGCTTAAAACCTAGATGATGGGTTGATGAGTGCAGCAAACCACCATGGCACATCTATACCTAACAAACCTGCACGTTCAGCACGTGTATCCCCACCTTAAAGTTTATTCAAAGGGCAAGAAAGAAAAATGTATTTTTCATTTTTCATTTATGGTGGTGGGTCTTAATTTTCTAATTAGCAGTTGCACATAAGAATATTTTCAGACTAATTTCTTTGTTGTATCTTTTCCTAGCTTCTATCACATCAGTTTCAGAATCAAGAAGCATTCCAGACTAAACCTGTGAGATGGAGGCAAAGGCTAAGGGTGACAGGCTGCTCTTCCATTGATTTCTAGACAATGTCATTTACTGAATTTATTTCCTAATCATATTTCTGCACAATCCAATCACACTCTTTTTCCCATAAATTCAAATGTATCTCCTTTCTGTCATGGGTTTTTTTGTGTATTAACTGTATTTCTTCTGTCTCCGAACACACATCATGCCTTCCTAAGACTGTCTCTATTTTCAATCTTCCATTTATTATGTTGTAAAGAACAGTGCTGGGGCTGGGTGTCGTGGCTCACTCCTGTAATCCCAGAACTTTGCAGGCCAAGGTGGGCAGATCACTTGAGGCCAGGAGTTCAAGGTTGGACTGGTCAACATGGAAAAACCCCATCTATACTAAAAATAGAAAAATTATCCTGGCATGGTGGCATGGCCTTTAATCCCAGCTACTCAGGAGACTGAAGCATAAGAAACGCCTGAAGTTGGAAAGCAAAGTTTGCAGTTAGCGAAGCTCACACCACTGCACTCCAGCCCAAGCAACAGATCAAGACTCTGTCAAAGAAAGGAAGGAAGGAAGGAAGGGAGGGAGGGAGGAAGGGAGGGAGGAAGGGAGGAAGGAAGGAAGGAAGGAAGGGACAGTGCTGCACAATGTAATAGTTTCTCCTTTCTAAGCTTTATATTAGATGAAAGTGTGGTACTTTCCCTTCCTTTAACCTTATACAAAAATTAAGTCCAGATGGATTAAAGATTTAAACATAAGACCTAAGACCATAAAAACCCTAGTAGAAAACCTAGGCAATACAATTCAGGACATAGGCACAGGCAAGGACTTCATGACTAAAACACCAAAAGCAATGGCAACAAAAGCCAAAATAGACAAATGGGATCTAATTAAACTTAAGAGCTTCTGCATAGCAAAAGAAACAAGCATTAGAGGGAACTGGCAACGAACAGAACGGGAAAAAAAGGTTGGCAAGCTACCCATCTGACAAAGGACTAATATCCAGAATCTACAAAGAGCTAAAACAAATTTGCAAGAAATAAAACAATTCCATCAAAAAGTGGGCAAAGGATATGAATAGACACTTTTCAAAAGAAGACATTTACGCAGCCAACAAACATATGGAAAAATGCTCATCATCACTGGTCATTAGAGAAATGCAAATCAAAACCACATTGAGATACCATCTCATGCCAGTTAGAATGGCGACCATTAAGTCTGAAGACAACAGATGCTGGAGAGGATGTGGAGAAACAGGATCACTTTTACACTGTTGGTGGGAGTGTAAATTACCGTTATGAAAGACAGTGTGGTGATTCCTCAAGAACCTAGAAATAGAAATTCCATTTGACCCAGCAATTCCATTACTGGGCATATAACCAAAGGATTATGAATTGTTCTATTATAAAGACATATGTTCATTGTGGCACTATTTACAATAGCAAAGACCTAGAACCAACCCAAATACCCATAAATGATTGACTGGATAAAAAAAAAGTGGCACCTATACACCATGGAATACTATGTAGCCATAAAAAAGGATGAGTTCATGTCATTTGCAGGGACATGGATGAAACTGGAAACCATCATTCTCAGCAAACTAACACAAGAACAGAAAACCAAATACCACATGTTCTCACTCATAGGTGGGTGTTGAACAATGAGAACACATGGACACAGGGAGGGGAACATCATACACTGGGGTCTGTTGGGGGTTGGGGGGCTAGGAGAGGGATAGCGGGGGGTGGGGAGATTGGGGAGGGATAACATTGGGAAAAATACCTAATGTAGGTGACAGGGGAATGATGGTAGCAAACCACCATGGCATGTGTATACCTATGTAGCGATCCTGCAAGATTTGCACATATACCCCAGAACTTAAAGTATAATAAAAAAAAATTAAAAAAAAACAAATGTGTACTTTGCAGGTGCTTATATTATCTAGGAAGTAGATTGATAGCATCATCAAGTTGTTCAGTGAACCAAGTTATACTAAATTTATAGGATTCAGGAATTAGCCTTGGATGGTATATTCCCAGAAATAACACCTAAATTGCCCCACCAAACTGTCTTATTTGAGACCCAAATGCCTCTGGCACGAAAGCCTGTATTAAAGGTACCTCGTATGTCATAGTACCACGTGTAAGCACCAACAGCCCTGGTTATACGCACAGAAGGGCAGGAGATAAGGTTTCAGAAAGGCCTGCATCATATTAAGGAGGGCCTGTGGGCTTTGTCTAAGATTTTGAATTTTATCCTGAAAATTTTGAAGAATCAGTGAAAAATTTAAGCCGAAGAATAACACAATCAAATATGTGCTTTATAAAGCTTACCATTCCAACAATTAAGAACAGAAATTTTGTGTTCACAAATGAGCCGATTTTCTGTGAAAGTTTGTCTATGTGCTCACACATGAAATACACACAAAATGCCTTGTTTTCATTAAGATTATGATAAGCATTACTCTGAATGTATAGATCAAAATGGGGAAAATAGAAATCTTTATGACCTTTATTCCTCAATCCATGAACATGACATATCTTTCCATTTATTCAGTTCTTCATCTGGCCTTCAATAATATCTTATAATTCTCCACAAAGAACTATTCCGTGTAATTTGTTAGGTTTATATCTAAATACTTATTTTTACTCTTGATAATAGTACCTTTTAAGTCTTGTTTTATAATAGAGCATGCATACTATCAATCATTATATACTGATTTTGAATCCAGGAAGTGTGTTAAAATCTCTTGTTTTGCCTGTGAACATCTCTGTAGATAATCAGATCATCTGCTATTTGTTTGATTATTTATAATCCTTATTTCTTTGATTTACTTATGTTTCTATGCTTTTTGCATTGCTTTGAGCTTCCACTGCAAAATTATTTGGACATTGTGATTACTTGCATCCTTGTATTAATTTTGACACTAAAATATGTTTTTCTGATATTAAACCATTAAGTAAACCCTGTTCTAAGTTTGGGGCCCATTGGCTTAATTAGCTTAAGAAAATTTTATACCAGTTCTAGTTCACTAAGAGAGTTTGCTTTGAATATGTTTGAATATTTTGAAAGTCTTTTTCTGAACTACTGTCTTTTTCTAAACTTTTTCTGAACTATTGACCTTTTTCTGAACTATTTAATGGTTTTCTCCTGTTAATGTGGTAAATTTCATTAATATTCTAATATTAAACCATCCTGTTGGTATAACATCTTTAACTGGTAAAAATCAGTTTTATCTTGTTATGTATAATTTGTATATATTTTAGGATTCTGTTCATCAATATTGCATTTATACTTTTCCATTTATGTGTATAAGAGAAATTGGCTTTTAATTTTCTTTTACTTTCCTCATGTGAAGTTTATACTAACTTCAAAAGTGACCTGGAGATTGTTCCTTCTTTTCCTATTTTTCTGGAAGAATTTGGCTAAGGAATTATATATTTTGAAAATGATAGAAGTTGACTGCAAAACCCTCTGGCCTGCTGTTCTTTAATGTGTATGTTTGGAGGAGATTTTAAACTGTTGATTCGACTAGTCAAATTATCACAAGTTTATTAACATTTTTATTTTTTCTTAATTAAGTTTGGTAAGTTATATTATGTAAGAAATTGTCCAACTGCATATAAATGTTTAAAGTCACTCTGTTTATTTTCCAATTGTTTCTTAATCTCTGTCGTGTCTCTTCTCAATTCCTAACTGGGTGGATTTGTGTCTCTATTATTTTTCTTAAACAGTATTACCAGAGATATTTTCAATGTGTTTTTCAAAAAAAAAAACATAGCTTTCAACTTTATCCTCTCCATTGTATATGTTTATTCTCTTTAATATGTGTTGATTTCTGTCTTTACATTTATTATTTCATTTTGACTATTTCCTTATATTTACTCTGTGGCTTTGTTTCTAAGACTTTGAATTGAATGTTTAATACCTCATTAATTTTCTTATTCTGTTTCACAATGCAAGCATATATGCCCATAATATTCTCTCAAAATACCATTTCAGGCTGGGTGCAGTGGCTCATGCACTTTGGGAGGCCAAGGCAGGTGGATCACTAGGTCAAGAGATGGAGACCATCCTGGTCAATATGGTGAAACCCCGTCTCTACTAAAAATACAAAAATTAGCTTGGCATGGTGGCGTGCACCTGTAGGCCCAGCTACTGGGGAGGCTGAGGCAGGAGAATTGCTTAAACCCAGGAGGCAGGGGTTGCGGTGAGCCAAGATCGCGCCATTGTACTCCAGCCTGGGTAACAAGAGCGAAACTCTGACTCAAAAAAACAAAACAAAACAAACAAAAAAACCATCTCAGATCCGGCCAATAATTTTGTAACGTAGCATTGCTCACTTTCATTGAGTCCTAAATTTTAAAATGTTTATTATTCATTCTTTGAAATATATTTTTAAATGTCTGCAGAATGTGGTATTTTATGTTTTAGTTTATAGCTAAGTTGTTAATGGTCTAAAATCTTGGTCCATGTAATATTGAATCTTTAAAAAATTTTTTAGAATTTAACATGTTATCAATTTTATGAAATTTTCAGTGTATATTTTAAAAATGAATATTTTCAATTGTTTAATAAAGAGGTCCATATATGTCACTTAAACA
>NW_016107391.1:12260491-12363566 GCF_001604975.1 Cebus imitator | reverse complement strand
GCAAGTCTATAAACGTAATTCACCACATAAACAGAACCAAAGACAAAAACCACATGACTATCTCAATTGATGCAGAGAAGGCCTTTGACAAAATTCAACAGCCCTTTATGCTAAAAAACCTCAATAAGCTAGGTATTGATGGAACGTATCTCAAAATAATAAAAGCTATTTACTACAAACCAACAGCCAATATAATACTGAATGGGCAAAAACTGGAAGCATTCCCCTTGAAATGTGGCACTAGACAAGGATGCCCTCTATCACCACTCCTATTCAATATAGTACTAGAAGTTCTAGCCAGAGCAATCAGGCAAGAAAAAGAAATAAAGGGTATTCAAATAGGGAAGGAGGAAGTCAAATTGTCTCTATTTGCAGACGACATGATTGTATATCTAGAAGACCCCATCGTTTCACTGCATTATTCTTATGCCTTTGTGTCCTCATAGCTTAGCTCCCACATATCAGTGAGACCATACAATGCTTGGTTTTCCATTCCTGAGTTACTTCACTTAGAATAATAGTCTCCATCTCAACCAGATTCTTTATTCTTAATGATTGTTTTGCATGCTTGAGAAAAATTACATGTATAAATTTCTCCTTGTAATTATTTTAAGTTCTATTTTGAGACTATTTTATTAGATAGATACAAGTTAAGAATGATAGTACTTTACTGATGATAACTAGCTTTATTCATTTTCTAGGAACATTCTTTATATCTAGCAAAGTTTTTGACCTTGTCTATTTCATCTAATATGTGTGTGCTGGCAGGAGTGGGGAGGTGTATTTTTGTTTTCTTGGTGGTTAGTCAAGCTAAGTTATGTCATGGAAACAAATATATCAAAATGTTTAGTAACTTAATAAAACATATGTCTCCTTCACACAAAGTCCAATGTAGATATTATAGATGTCTTAGAAACTCACTTCCAAGTAGAATCCAAGCTCCTTCCTTCTTGGGGTTTACAGTATCAGATCTCTATTAGGCTTTAGATAAGAAAGGGAAAGGGTAAGCCAAGGATCTTGCCAGGAATTTTACCCATCAAGGTTGAATTTTATTAAGTTTGCTGAGCATCTAGTAAGGATTTACCACAGTCTTCTGTTAACAACAACAAAAAACACATATACACATATATGTATATACACACATATATATATACACATACATATATGTATATTTATATATAATAGTATATGAATATATTATACATGCCATATGGATCACCTAATATATACATATCATCATATATGTATAATCATCTTCTGCTATATACAGCACATTGACAAGAGTTCTGAAATGTGTATAGTGTCACAAAAAAAGAAAGTGAACCAAAAACTTGTAAAAGATTTCAGGGACCAGGCTTGGAAGTGATCTTTCATCCACATGCCATTGTACATAAAACATGTGGCCCCAATATAAATTCAAAAACAGTCTGGGAAAAGCAGATATCCTTTGTGCTTAGGAAGTGGAAACAAAATTAGTGAGCATTTAGTCAGTCACAACACCCAGTTCTCATTGCTTATATTCGTCTAGCATATACTTTCATATTTTTTAACTTGAATTCTTTCTTAGTCTTTATATTTTAGGCATGTCTGTTGTAAATATTTTATAATTTAATTCACTTTTTAAAATCTGATCTGATAATCTCTGTCATTTCAATAGGGAATTTAGTCCATTTACATTAAATGTGATTATTATAATTATTTTTCTGTTTCTGAGATTTTCTACCTGTGTTATTTGTAGTCTTTTTACAGATTGTTTATTCTTCATTTTTTTTCTTACTGCTCTGCTCACTTAGAATCTGTAAATTCTTTCTCTACTTGTTAGTAATATCTCTATCTCGTCACTGAAATTATTTCTTAAAATTTTCTAATAAAAAAATCTGTGTTAAACTTATGACACTCCAGTGTTCTCATTTCTCTTATTTTAAAATTAACAATTTAGCAATTATTATTATCTCTATTTCACCTAAATCAATGCTTGCCTGGATTTACAGACACATTTATCAATTTTTTATTTTTCTCTTTCTTTCTCTCTCACAACATTTCTCTTGTATCTTAATATTTTCCTTCTGTTATCAACTTTTTCTTCCTGAAATACATTTTTAGAGTTTTTACAATGACCTATTAAATGTGTACACTTAATTTTCTTTGCCCAAATATGCCTTCTATCTCACTCTCTTTATTGAATTATAGTTTACTTCACATAAAGTGTGTAATGATTAAAATGTGCATAAATGATAAATGGACAAAGGTATGCTTAACGAAAAGTCTGGGTAAGCTTTGAAGTGTTACCTTTTTGAAATAAATATTTAAAAATGTAATTTATTTTAGTGGCCACGTAATTAAAATAATTGAATTACTGTTGAGTTTTCTTCTGGTAAATGTATTTTCTTGTGCAGTAGAGTGAAGGGTTTTGTGTTGTTGATGTTCTTAAAGCTATGTTAAAAAACATCATCAAGATACAAATAAAGCTCAACCATATAGTATTGAATAGTATTGCCTATTTCATGATTAAATTCATAATAAATTTATAATACTAATTTTCCTTTGCATGTCTTTCAGACATAAAATTCACATGCAGTGCAAAAATATATATTACTATGTGCTATAATAAACATCACAACTTTCAAAAATATCATATAGAGATAAGGGTTTGCATGTTCTTTTAGAATGTATCTCTGAGTATTTTGCTATTTTTATACATTACATTTTCTAAGTCTATATACATTGTAATAGAATGTGTAATGTTTTCTTCTTGACCTCCCCAAAACTGTATTTTCATTTACAGAGCTTTCTTATTTAAGAAACTTAAGCAACAGTGTAAAGACAACCTGACAAAGTCAATTTGTCAATGTCAGGAGAATTATCCCTCTTCAGAGATGATCAAAGATCTCTAGCCTTGAAGAAAACAAATTAAGTAAAAATTATGCTAAGCTCATAAATTTCTTATCAAATTATTTTTTGCTCAATTGAGAAACATTACTTTTGAAGCAATCCATCTTTAAGATAAATGCTAAGCTAAGAAGAGTAATTATTTTATTGCAAACTTCAGTTTTATAGAATATAAATTGACTTTGAGCTGTCCAAGGACTTATGAAAGTCAGAGAGGATCTGAAAGTTGAGCTCTAAGTATTTGAAAAATGAACGGATTAAGAAAATTAGGGAAACCCAACACCAAAGAGAATGTGAATGGTTTTATCTACATGATTTTTTTTTCCTGCCAGTTGTTTCAGAAGGAAACTACATATAACAGTTTACAACTTTAGCTTATATAATATAAATTAATGTTGCCTATATACAACAATAAATGTCAGCATCAGAGTATCGATAATCATAAATATGGCTCAGAAGAATAAAACTGCTATTAAATATTCTCTATTTTGGGTATCTGAAATATGTGACATACATTTACTGAAAAATATCTGTAAATTAAGGAAATGAGCCACTTGTTTTCAAAGACTAAATATTATATGAAATTAACTCATGTGAAATTCCTCTCTTGATTCCCTACGACAAATGAAGCATGACTCTATAAGCTTTTTTATTCTTCTCAATTTGTATTTGACCAAGGAACAAACTTTAATTTCCAAAATGAACAAATTTTCAGTTTCTACCTTCATGAAAACTTGATATACTTAAGAAAAAAACAAAACAAAGTAAAAATCTGAAGGTCAAGCCAGAAACAGAAAAGCCCACATTATAAAATTTTATTTATATAAAATATGAGATGAGTCCAAATTAACCTATGGTATTAGAATTTGGGTGCTATTATAGTTACGCTTTGGGCAGGGGGAGGGAGAGTGACTGGAAGGGAGCATGACGTGTGCTGGTAATGTCATGTTTCTGGGTCTGGTTGTTGAATCTCGAGTTTGTTTGGTTTGCGAGAATGTACAGAGCTATGTATTTATATATATGCATATTATACTTTAATAAAAAAAGATTTTAAAAACTTGAAAGTCAGTAACAGAGCTAACAGCCAGTCTTTACACACAGATACTAAATTATACATATAGTGCTAAGTTGGCTTAGACCTCAAAGCTGTCTGAAATGGGAGCCATGATAGTATTTGTGAAACTTCAGCTATATCACTAAAATGTCTTTTAATTTTGACTTTTCTAGATTAATATAGCAATATTAAATACTATTTTTATAAGTCATGGAATATAAAAATAGAGAAATAAAATGTCATTAATAACCTGAGAAAAGTTGGCTTTGTTCAGAATTCTACTGTACTATTTGAATTAAAGAGATTTACTCTCTTTAATTTGTAGGCTCTTTCTTTGTAGTTATAAAACAGCACTTTAATTAGTGATTAGTAAAGCTGTTCAATATCACACACAAAGAAAAAACTCAATCAATGTTGGATTTCTAGGTCAAACAAAACCCGAGAATCCATTTCTCATTCATTGTCCTAATCTGTTAGATTTCTGTGTAAAATCAGTACATTTTCAGGTACAGTTAGCTTACACTGCATTCCCTATTATCAGAAGGCCTGTTGCTAAGAGATGCCTTGTTTCTTTGCCTCTTAGAGAGAAAAGAATAACATTGCTGCTCAACGAATTAGGGGATCCAATGCAGCGAGCCTTGTCACTGCTGATAGCCCCCCACCATCCATGTCATCAACTATGAAAAATAACCCACTCTGTGGTGACCTAAGTTTGGAGGAAGCTATGGAAGAAAGGAAAAAGAGCCCATCATGGACCATTGAGGAATATGACAAACGTTCCCTGCACACAAACCTCTCTGGACATCTGAAGGTACTCACAACTAAGACTTACCCTCTTCAATTGATAAGAGAGATCAATCAAATAATCCTAAGAGAAAGGGTTATTGAAGTGACAGTTATTCTTCACTAGGCACAGAATCTCCAGATTTCAGAGCATTTTGGCCTCTGGCTTTTCTTTCTCCCTCCTACTCCTAGTCAGTATCTGTGTTTATATCTTTTGAGTTTTACAATTTTAATAGTTACTGGCAACTGTACAGTGTAGAGAGGAAAAAAATTATGTAGCACAGGACAAAGGTTTTCTAGGAGAGTAAAAGGTTTTTTTTGAAAATTAATTTGCAAGATGATGTTTTCTGGTAGTTTATGAACATTTATGTTCATGAAGACTTAAGAGCTGATTCCCTATTCTACATTTATTTGAAATATGTATTAAGTGTTCTGTGTTAGGCACTGTGCAAGAAAGTTCTCATCAAAGATTATTTTATCTCAGCCCTCTCAGTGATTTAAGATTGCAGATTTACATTTTGGTCATTTTCCTGTGTCTCAGTAACAAAACAAAACAAAAACATTTCAACACAGGAAAAGTATGCAATGAACTCATTCACCCAGCATAAACCCAACAAAAGTTGTTCTTTCTTTTTTTGCCCCTGCTGGTGTCACCTCACCACATGAAAAACGTTGAAATACCTGAAAAGCAAGGAAGCAGCCAGCCCTCTGTTTTCTGAATGGACTGGATTCCAACCCAGCTTTGGCTTGTCGCCACCTGCCCTAGGCCAGGAAGGCCTGTCATTGTCCAAGTACATACCCTTCATTTAAAAATGTTTATCTGTGCTAAGACCCATACCTTAAGCACTAGATAATTTTTCTTTCTTATTTTTTTTGAAGAGGACAGCACTCTGTCTCCTTGAATCCTACTCACACCTTTTACAATTTCAAATAGGTGCTGCTCAAAAGACCCACTGTCCAGAAACTTTGAAGTTTCTTAATCTCTCACTAGATTGAATGTATCTACTCCTGTATGTAGTCTATTTTCCGGAGAAGCTTCCATAACAGATGCTCTACGCAGAAACAATAATCTTGTGTTTCTTTTCCCTTCTTTCTTTTTTTAAATCTTTCATTCCTTACCAAGAGTCTTAAAGACATCTAAAAAGTCACCCCTACTATTGAAAAAAAAAAAATGATTCATTTTACCAACATTTCTTGACCATATGTTAAGGCTTCTTCCTTTTGCTGTTTCATGCAAAATAAGGGAACTATAGAGGTGGATGTTACTGTCTCTACCCTCAAAAAGTTGATCTAACTAAGCAAATTAACAGACAATAACTATAGAACAACATAAAGGAAGGTGATGATACTAGTAACAAAAAGTGCCATGCAGTGTTCTCACTCATTAGTGGGAGTTGAACAGTGAGAACACATGGACACAAGGAGGGGAACAACACACACTGGGGCCTGCGAGGGATGGGAGGCAAAGCTGGCTTGGAGTCCAGTCCATTTAGAAAACAAATACCTAATGTAGGCCGGGCCTAAAGCCTAGATGATGGGTGACGGGTTCATAGGTGCAGCGAACCACCAAGGCACATGTATAGCTATGTAATAAACCTGCACATTCTGTACTTGTATCTTAAACTTACTTAAAGAAAAAAAAAGTACTCCGAAATTCCCATGATATACTTTACCCATATAACAAACCTATACCTGTAACCCTGAACCTAAAATAAAAGTTCACACACAAAAAAAGAAAATGCCTTTTCCCTCACATTTGCCAATACTGGTTATTTTTCAAGTAAATTATCAATGATTGGAAAAAACGGTAACTCATTTTTGCTGATTTTCATTTTTCTGATTACCAGGCAAGGCTGAATATTCTAGTAAAAAAAAAAAAAAAAAAAAAAACTCCGAAAAAAAAAAAAAAAAAAAAAAAAAAAAAACCAAAACAAAAAAAAAACTTGTTCACTATAAATATTAGCCCAAATTAGGATTAGTTTGATAGTACATAATTATCTCCTGTTAATAGTTGCTATAGGCTTACCTATAACATGCTTCATTCTCCGTCCTAGGAAATTGCTGATTTGGTTTTCTGCTCTTTCTTTGTGGAATTAGTCCGTCATCTCCATTGCCAGCAGCAGCACCATCAGCCAGGTTTTCTGATAATTCCATGTTATTACTTCAGTGCTTCTTTATTAACCTTGAACAGAAGTTTGATATTAAGAATGGTTATCACTTTATACGATAAAAAGAAGTTTTTGTTTCACTGAAAAGAAATAAAGAGGAAAATTTAAAAAGAAAAGAAAGTCCCATATAGGATAGAAAAGGGACACAAATCACATTTGATTATAAAAAGACGTCATGGAAAAGTAAACTTATGATGGGCTTGAAGGATGTTTAGAATTCCAAAAGATACAGATGGTTTGCCTAAGTGGGGAGGCTCTTTTATCAGGAGTAGCAAAAGCAAAGGTATAAATATAGGAGCTACAGGTCAAGTAATAGAATAATGAGAAAATAAGGCTAGGAAATAAAGCTAAAAAAACGTTCGAATGTTACGCTTAGGAAATTGAATAAGGAGTATTTTTTTAAGCTGGACTATTACATGAGTCATGTTTAGGAAGGATGGGCCATAAATACAATGAGTGCCATATTTTGCTAGAATCAGGACCTGCTCCCTCCTCCACCCAGTCCTCTGTGTGCACTCTCCCTCTCTCCAAAGCAGTGGACCCTGAGGTCTGAGTCCTGTTTACAGGCCTCAAGAGGTTATTTGTCAGCATTAACTTCCTGAGGGAAGCTTCTGGAAGCTATAACTTTTGTTTTCATTAGAATTTCTTCCTATACCTCATCAATTCAACTTTCATCTGCACTCCTGTCTATGTCTCACAGAGCCCCTAACTTATTTTCTGAAACCTTGGCACTACTGTACGCTATTAACTCAAGCCCCTGTGGTCCCTCCCATTTTTCTAAGTGGCTAAGAGTTTATAAGCCAGAGAAGAAAAGAAAACCATATTTAATTACCAAGGAAAGCTAGAAGCAGAATGTAAGACAGGATAGTCTCTATTAGTGAAGCTCTTAGTGGAGAACAGAGGCATTAAACTAACAGACAAAGTGCAGGCCTCTGATTAGGACATAAAATGAAGGGTAAGAGTGAGGTAGACGGGGATTTTTAAATCATTATCCTTCTGCACAAATCATCCAAATTTGATTTTAATATTTTAGCATTTCTACAACTAAGCAATTTAAACTAGTACCAGTGTAATGGGAGGATCATATTGCCATCGACAGAATTTATCGTCGCTTTCTATTAATACATGCATGCACAATCCTCTCCTAGCAGTGCCCCTGTAAGTCCAAAGCTAGTTCATTGACCCCTGAGGCTGATAAAGGAAGCTGGCTGTGCCACACTTCAGTGGACTTTAAGTCTACTGAGACTGGAGAGGCAAAGAGAGGGTGGGCAATCCACTGTAAGCCATTACAATAAAGCAGGTGAAATATAATGAAGCATTAAGTTAATTTGTGAAAGCAGAGATTGAGTATTCATTGTACATTTGTTGCATATAAGGCATAGACACCAAATCTACAGCAACAAAACATAGCAAGAGACGTAAAAGGAAAAAAATGTATTTTTATAAATATATGGACAATAGAGTTTGCAGGTGATTTATCAGGTACAGGAGATCAGGTTGACTTGATAATTCTGTGGGACTGGAAGGAAAGATGAAGTCTGTGAAAGAAAGAGGGACATTGGGGAATAAATAAGAGCGGACATGGGGAAGAATATAATGGGCCCCTTTCTCAGGAGGTCAAACAGTTTCTGCATGCCAGACACGTGGCAGCCCTCTACAAGGAAAATCAGTGGGTCAAGAGTCATGGAAGAGACTTCTGATTTTTAGTCGTGCTACTTCCATGGAAATCAGCTTCTGGATTTACTGAAAACCTCACCAAGCATGTTTATTCCTGCCATGCAGACAAAAATCAAACCTCAAAGGTTCATCTAAAGCAAAGAATTCTCACTTGATTTCAACTTACTATGCTGAATTACATGCACTATTTATAGGATGTGAGAAACACTAAATTGGCTACAATATGATAGAAACACCATTGTGTTTCTGACCCTCCAATTTGAGCAATTTAATTAAAGAATCACGAAAGCCTCCTAATTAATTCTGATGCAGACCTACAAATTGGAACTGCAGGGACTCCTTGTCAGCCAGGAGACTGTAGCTGCATATTTATGCTATTCAAGGAAGCCTCGTCTCGCTCATGTGAGCCATGACATTGAAGCCTTGCCCAGGACAGAGTGAATATGGACCTTCAGTCCCCATGACAGTGTCTTGTTCTGCAATCTCAATTAATTTGTAACACTGACTGATTACTGATTAATCATATTCTTCATGTAATTTTCTTTTAGGAAAATCCTAATGACCTGCGGTTTTGGTTGGGAGACATGTACACCCCAGGTTTTGACACTTTATTGAAAAAGGAAGAGAAACAAGAGAAGCAATCAAAATTCTGTCGTATGGGTCTGATTTTACTTGTCATTACCTCCATCTTGGTTACCATAGTGACTATTATTACCTTTTTCACCTGAGGAAACTGTCACAGTCAGAGCTATTTTAAATTTCCTAAAATTTTTTCTAGATAAACATTTGCAGCTTCCCCCAAAAATAACAACAACAACAAAACCATGTACATGCAGTATGAATGGATTGTTGATTGTACTATTAAATGTAATTGTCTTGGAGAATGTTAATGTCACGTGTGGTATGATGGCTTCTCTACTTTGTTCTATAAAAGCTTTGTACGACTTCCAGCCTGAGCTTTGTCCTTTAGGAAGCAGGAATTCTGAGGACCACAGTCACAGAACAGTCACTATATACAACCCAAATTAAATATCTGTATAGAGAGCAAAACAGTATCAAAAATCGTCAGCAGCTTTGGTTTCATATTTAAACTTTATTAACCGTGTTTTAAAAATACTGTTAACTCTTTACTACCTCATCCTCCTGTAATCATCAGAAAAGTTTGAGCTGATAATTTTTTTTTTTTTTTTTACCAACTGCTGGGTAGCTGGCAAAAATCTGGTTGTGCTGCCAACTGAGTTAGATTCACTCCCTGTTTTATTTTCTTATATTTCTGTTTAAGTCAGAAAAAAGGAAGGAGGGAAATATCTTACTGAAATCTATTCTTATTTCCCCAGTAATCATCTATATTGCCCCAATTTCATGCTGCAACTTTAATAGAATTAAAGTTGCACAGGCCATAGTTACATAATTAATTACGTTTAGATCCAATTTATCCAAATTGGCTACTGTGACCTCTGTGGCAGTCAATGTGTATATATTGCCAACCATGGTCTAGGTTGGGGGTCCCTAGGAAAGCAGAGGGAATACTTCTAAGAGAACATGGTGTAAAGCCTAACTGCTACTTGCTAGCAGACTCTGGCAAGTTCTTATCTCAGAGAAGGAATGATACTGCCTGCCCAACAGGGCTGGCCAAAGGACCAAATACAAAACAGGTATGAACAGTATCTGACTCTTATTAAGGAGTCTTTAGTTAAAGGCAGTTGTTATTATTAATTTGTGCTAGCTAATTGACAACCTGAGCTTACCTTCCATTGCCTGCAGATACTGGGGACATGGTACTGGACACAGATGGGGAATCAAGTCACCACTCTTTCTTTCCTTCTAGAACATCCTTTCCTAAGCCCTCATTCCCGCTTCTTTCTCATCTTAAAACACCCCAGCCAAAGTCTATCTTACACAAGAAACAAAAGAGGGACTTTCTCTTCTTCCCATGAGCCTAAAGTCAGATCTTTGTCCTTTGATATTACCATATCATTTTGTTGTATTTGTCTTAAAGATGCTTGAAATAAAGTACAGTAAAAGACAGTTTTCACTGGGCATGGTAGCTCATGCCTGTAATCCCAGCACTTTGGGAGGACAGGGTGGGCAGATCATGAGATCAGGAGTTCAAGATCAGCCTGGCCAACATAGTGAAACCCCCTCTCTACTGAAAATACAAAAGTTAGCCAGGCGTAGTGGCGAGCGCCTGTAGTCCCATCTAGGGCAGGAGAATCCCTTGAACCCGGGAAGCAGAGATTGCAGTGAGCTGAGATTTCACCACTGCACTACTCCAGCCTAGGCAACAGAGCAAGACTCCATCTCAAAAAANAAAAAAAAAAAAAAAAAAAGACAATTTTACTGGACAATAAAGTTGCTGTGTAGAAAAAATGGTTTAGTCCAATTTAAAACTGAATTGCAAGAGAAATTTAAAACTGAATTACAAGAAATAAAGTCTCAGGGACTTTATCACTCTCACTGTGGACATAGGTATTACTTGCTATTACTCTGCCTTCAAAGCTTACCTGCCCAAAGTTTACCTCTAAGGGATTCAAAACATGCACGGGTCTCTGCCACACATGGAAAACATCTGTGCTGCATCAGGTTACATGTGGCTGCCTAGGATTAAGCATGTGTAAGGCTTTCTAAAGGCAATAAGCAAGAGTAACCATAAAAGTGTAAAGGCTGCTTACCTGAATTCCTGGTCTCCTCTGCCCCCATCTCATTACCTTTCTCTTCTGCCTAGTCAATTTTGGTCAAGCACCTAGTATCTTCTAGTCTCCCTATCCCTCTTCTATTCTTATTTATATACTATCAGTCATGTATGTTTCATCATAAATGAGTTTATTGCTTTCCTATTGCTCCCAAACCAATCTTCATTTTTAGCTTTCAATGTAACTGTAGAATCAAAATGTATTATTGTCTTGCATTGAATTAATGTTATGCATCTACACGAGGGCAATTTATAAATAAAGAGAATATATCTCTGTTTATACTCAAAATAATACATTAAAAGAAGTTCCAGTTTCGCCTTCTACAATATGGGTTTATGTGAAAACGGAGCAGAAAGAGCATAAGGTCATGGGAAATACAGAGGCAATGGTCCTGAATAGGCTTACGTTGAAATCTGCTTTTTTGTGAGGCTCTCATCCAGATTCAATGAACTAATGTTTCTAAAGTATTTAAATACAATCTTTGGCACATAACAGTCAATAAATAATAATTATTATCTTTAACACTAACTATTTTAGTAATATTTTTTCCTAAATTAAGTGAGAACATCCGGCTCCACCAATTCTTAAGTGATAATAATTTAGTTTCAAACAATAATCTGCCCCAGGTTTTTGTAAACCGCCCCTCGCCCCCCAAACATTCTCTTTTGTATTTTTGTTTTGTTTTTGTATATTAGGTGAGTGTGTGGGAGGCCTGAAAGCAAATGGTATATTAAATTTTCTTTTAAAAAAGGTTCCAACTGTGCATACTTTTTAAAAGTGCCCGTCCCAGACTCAAAAGAGATTAAAGTTGTTTTTAACCTAATCCATTAATGGCCATTCCAATTACATTCATGCTGCTGTCACCTAGTGGAGAGTTTAGTGAGTGGAAAACAGAAAAGGGAACGTCCTGGATCCATTTCTCCAGAGTGCACTGCTGCCATCTGGTGGTCATATTTACTATACCTGCCCTCAGCTCTTAAAAAAACATTTTACCAAACGGACAAAATAATATGCCACTGTAATTAGAATCAGTGTGATGGCATGACTAAGAGCTCCTGTAAGCACTACTTTTGATACTCTCTCATCTTTCAAGAAAAGAAATGTGATTGGCCTCGAGTCATGCTGACACTTGAAGGCAGAGCTGTAGCACTCAACATCAGCTCTCGACTCTAAGACACATCTTATGCTAAAGCTAAAAGCTAGATGAATGCCTGGAAATTGTCCCATTCCTAATCTCTTCAAATGGGTTAAATTTTAAGAATATTAAACAATTTGCTGCTTGTTTCAGAGTTGTTATGATCTCCTGAATTTCTACATATGTAGCCTTCTGTATTGAGGGTGGATTTAAATATTATATTTTAGTAACTTTTTACTAAAATTAAACTTTAATAATATTAATTATTAAATATTATCTGTACCATTGTTTAACACAATTCTTAAGTTCTCCCCTCATATAATTGAATAAATATAATTTTATTTATATGAGAAATAATTTTTAAAACTGTCATTAGACAGGGCCCTTAAATCTCAACACCTCTGGATTTCTCCTTCCAAACGTACACAGTCTAAGAGGATATATTCTTTAGAGAAAAGACAACTTTTTTGGTTTCTTCCAAATAATCACTTAGTCCAGGCTCTTGCCTAACATGAGGTGAGGATATTCAACCAAAGTGAATGACTTCAGAAACCAAACCCAGATTTCTGCCAGTGCAGTTGTTCTGCTTTCATTTTATGACACTGTGACTCATGTACCTCATCCAATTTCACTCTATTTGCAGACTGCTGCAAAATTAGGGTGAAATGGGGACCCTCTCTTCTTTGCGGAGTGTATAGGACTTCCTTGTGTGCATTTTGAGCCCTACCTGCATTCCTGGCTCCATTTCATAGTCTGCCCTTTCCCGCCTCTTCCTTCCTGCCTTAAATATATGGTAACCCACAGTGCAGTCTTTCCTCAAAGCCTTATACTTATTGAAAAGATGCAGTATATACAGAGCTATGTAGACTATATAGAGAATTGTGTGCCTGTGTTTACAATAGATGCATATATACACAAATAAAATCCAAATGCAAAAGACTCTCTTTCAAAAGGAAAACAGTTGAAGTAAATATTGTACCTTTTAAATAAAGAATTTTTTTTCAGTACCAAATACTCTGTGACTAGAGTTCTTCAGCAAGAAGAAGAGATTCAAGGCTTACACTGTTTTGCTTATCCTATACTCTATTTTCAAATTCCCCACAAAGAAAAGATAATAATTCTTATGCCAATTTAACTGGTGGGTTTTTCTCAGCTGTGAAATAAGCGCTAAAATCTCTCACATTAGAATTAGTTTCAAAGTTGGGAAATATTGTTTAGATAATTACTTGAATAATAAAACTATGTGCAGGCCAGATTCAAAAGTATATCAGTAAATATAAATGAAACAGCAGTTAACTAAGTTTTTTTCTTAAAAAAAAATTATTTTAAAAGCTGGAACATTTCTAATCAATACTTAATAGAATAATTTTGTTTTTCCTGCTGCAGAAGTTTTCTTTTTTTTTTAAATATAATGATTACGAACCACTTTCATGAATTGCAAACCCAGGAAAAACTTGTCGTTTTATCATTAATATATAAATGCACAACGGTTAGAGCTGTTTTTCCCGTTATTCAAGAAGATTCTTGACAAAGACCCTCTCCTTGATCTAATGCTAGTTAAGTTCCCCCAGTGTCTTTCTGACTAGGCTTTGGATCTTGGGTTGTGTCCATGGTTGGCTTATTTCACTTTTGGCAAAAATCTCGCTAAGTCAGTTTAGGGTAAATCTGACTGCCCTCTATATGATATCTTATCACCCTGGCCTGCCTTCAACAAAAATTCTGTTAGGTCAGTTTAGCAAAATATTACCCTGCTCTTAGGTAGGTGGATATTCCATCCATCAAAGCCTGACTGTTCCCCTTAGCTACAAGTCTCTACTTTTCCTTTCCATATTCAGAGTAGAGACTGATCCCCTCTCTCCACTATAAGACCCCATTGCAGAGCCTCCCTTGAATAAAGTCATCTTTCCTGCCTTTAACATGTGTCATAAGCAATTTTTTTCTTTTTTTTTCTTTTGAGACCGACTCTTGCTCTGTCACCCAGACTGGAGTGCAGTGGTGCAATCTCGGCTCACTTCAATCTCCACCTCCCGGGTTTAAGTGATTCTCCTGTCTCAGGCTCCTGAGCAGCTGGAATTACAGGCATGTGCCACCACGCCTGGCTAATTTTTTTTTTTTAGTAGAGATGGGGTGTCACCATGTTGGTCAGGCTGATCTCAAACTCCTGACTTCATGATCCACCTGCCTCGGCCTCCCAAAATGCTGGGATTACAGGCATGAGCCACCACACCGGGCCAGTTTTTTCTTTAACATTCCCAGTGGATATCCATGGACAGCAGCATCCCATGCGGCCCCAAGCCTGCTGCCTGCCCACCTGAAGAGTTCCATTCTGGCCTTATTAAGAATTCAACAGACATAATTGTATCTTCTACACCGCATAATTTTAAAAACCCTACCACTTCTACAAGCTCATTTCATCTCAACTATAATCTTGAGAGATAAGTGTAAAAGCCATATTTTACAAGAAGAGATTGAGGCTCAGGGACATCAGAAGACTTGTCAGAACCAAACTGCAATGAGGGCTTAGATCTAGTAAACCTATTCTGACTATTATTTCCACCATAGTTTTTTATTTTCTCATGGCTGTAGTGGGGGGCTTGATATGGCCCAGCTGTTGATGAAAACAACAGAAGTGTCTCTCCTCCCCTCCACCCCATAGCTATGCATACACTCAGCCCCAGTCTCCGAGTGAGTGCAAAAAGACCCTACTTTAATAAGGGCAAACACAGTTATGCTCAGAATGCCAGTAAACCTGAATGACATACGCTTGTACCATTTTGTGATTTAGCCTCGTGGGGCTTCTTTGTAAGGTAAAAAAGTAAATGCTAGACTCTATGATTAAGCATATGTATGAGTCAATTACTCTTTCTTAGTAAGTCTTATAGATAGAATGTCTTTCCCTATGACAATGTTCCAGAGTACAGGATTTGATTTCTTTAACTTTGCCTTAGATTATCCCTAAATTAGATGTTAGTCCCAGCGAGCCCCAACGCCTCTGTGTGAGGAAGGAGTTTGGCTTCAGAGGAGCTGACATCAAACCCACACTGAAGAACCTCACCTCCTGCAAACCTGCAGGTCTACACTGTCTGCATCAGAGATTCGGTGGGACGAATCCCTCAAACACTCACTCTCCAATGTGCTGCCATGTACGTTGTTTAGCGAGTATCTGTAACTATGTACAAGTCACTGTTTAGCAACAGCATTTGTTCCCAGGCTTCTCTCACCTTTGCATAATAGGCCTTTATAATGCACGTTTCTTAATGTACGCTGGCCGGACACTGCGTTTCATCTTGTTCACCATGATAGAAAGCAGAAAGGAAAGGATCATCTTTTATTTCCCTGTATCTTTGAATTACTCATTCACCACCAGAGGGCAGGTGTGCACCAGGATGCCAAACCACAGCTTGCCTGTTTTGAGGGCGGTATTTCAGTTATGTCAGTATATGGAAATCTTGACAAATGAGTGAACTTCCAAAGGAATACAAGTGATTAATTGTGCTGATTAAGCCCTAGGGTAGGGAGCAGGGGAGACTTCCGGGATCACTGAGTGTGCATCAGCACAGAAAAGTGGCAGTAATTGGGGTCCCATACTGAGAAGACTTCAGATCAAGGAAGTTCAAGCTGGGCATACCGAGCTCATTAACCAAATCTTCTACAGTTTACAGTGCCTTTACACAAGTTGTGGTTCATGCTTGTTAAAAAATGCAGAATCTCAGGACAGCTGCATCAGAATCTTCATGTTTAACAAGCTCCCTGGGTGATTCTTTCCTCTTAAGTTTGAAACAGGATCGTGAGGAGTGTCAGCAGCTCAGCAAACTCTTTCAAAGCTAAGGTTCAGGTCAGGGAAACCTACAAGGGTTCTGGGTTTTGTTGTGAACTTTTAAATGCCCCCTCCGGGGTCCCATGAACATAAGGCCAACTTGGTGGCACTTCCCTCTGGAACAAACAGGCAGATGTAGAGATACAAATCATCTCTGTCCTAGCTCTGTCCTCCGCCTTTACACACTCCTCAGGAATTCAAGCTTCATGAGCAATGTAGCCTTCAAGATGTTTACAAGTGGATCTTTATTTAACAGATACTTTATACTTTAAAGCTAGAATTTGTATTCATTTTCAATGTAATCTTAGAAATATGATCGTGAGCCAGCCTCAGCCATCAGGGATAATGCAATAATGACTCCTTGTGCATCAATAGGAATTTTGTGTGAATTGAGGGTTAGAACTCTAGCCATATATCATCTCTAAAGATGATTTCTAGGACACAAAGCCACTCCTAACTCCAAATTTATGTAACAGGTTTGAATTCTACAGATAGCAGCTTGAGTGAGAAGAAATAGAACTCTTGTCCTATCTCCAGAAATACAGTACTGGGGCTAAATTCAGTCCAATCAGACTTTGATCAGAATTACTAACTCAGTCAAAATTAAATTCAAATTATAATTCAGCTTCCTATCCTTCCTCCGGAAGATGTGTAAGTGTAGAGAGAAGTCCATGCGTTCATGGCAGGGATGGTGAGATTCTGTCTACCTACATTATTTTGTGGCACCAGTGCCGGATGGTGCTGGCTCCCACAGGTGACACAGTCATCACTAGTACAGTGTGCAGGAAATGCCAGCCAGCAGCTCACTTATAAATGTCCACATACATCACAGTAAAGTGCATATCCTTGATCTATGACTTGTTTTGGCCAGGTAGCCTCTGGCGATGGTCATCAGCTCACGCTCCAAGCTAATTTCCACAGCTTACCCTAGAGCCCTGGGAAGAGTACAGGCCTCTTCAATGCCAATCCCCAGCCACAGGGAATCTCAGGTAGAACCAGGCCCTTCTTTTATCAAAATATATCATTTTTGTTGTTTTCCCCAGGACTCATGGTATAGGGTGCATCTCTGAGGTGTCTGCTCTCAAACTGCATCCCAAACATATAAAATCTGTTTTTATATCTCTCAGAAATGCCACATTTTTCAAGGGACATACTTATATTTTCTTCCTTTCCCTTCTTCACCTACCCCAGGGAGGAAGTACAAATTCCTCCCTTCATCTGAAACAGCATTCCTAGGTCAGCTATGTCTTCCTGGAGCTCAAATTTTTAACGTCATTCCAAGGAAACAAGGGAAGTAAGTTTGATCTCTTATGCCCCACTTGAGTCAGTCCTATTTTGTGATAAGAGCAGCATTTGCTGAATGAGATTATTTAGACAATCCTTGCTCTCTGTGGAGGTCTTCACATTCATCAGTGCAGTTTGAGTTAGAAGTCAGGAGGGAATGTGGCTACAGATATCTTCAAGAAAAAGAAAGGAAATAGTGTTAATACTTGGCTACTCTTTCTTATTTTGCCTCGCCATGTGTGCTTGTGCCCAGAGAAGGTGAGTCATGACATAATCTTAATCTCCTTTATCTATTTTGGTACATTTTCAAAGCCTATCTACAGAATATGAGTAATGTTACTATCTTTACCCAGACAATAAGGGAGTTCTGGGATTTCCCTGGAGTGGTGGGACCCTTTGTAGGAAACACTAAGTAAAATGTATTTGACAAGAGGCAAATGGAGAAAAGACTAGCCAAAGCCAAGAGCTGGTGTGGTTCCAGTGTGTGCATACAAAGGGGAAGAATAAAGAATACTTTGGTGGGGATGGTGATAGAATTGCTCTGTATCTTGATTCTGGTCGAAGACATATTGATCTACAAGTTTTTTAAAACTCATAGTACTATAAACCAAAAACATAACTTTTATTGGATGTTGTTTATCTGTCTGCTTATCTATCTATCTATGTATCTATCTTTCTGTGGCAAATAAAAACTTATTCTCAGAAGGCTCTGTATCAAATAGCTTCTACATGTAGGCATAAATGAGCTGCCATTTACAAAGAAAACAAAAATTGAAGCTACATTAGAATTCTGTTTTTTTGTATTTGTTTTCTGAAGTAGGTAGCTCTACCACATACAAATACATTTGTAACACAAATATTCCAGTATATTTTCAAAAATTCTATGAAATATTAATAAAAATGATCTCATGGTGTTTCATTTATAGTTTTGTTAATCTTTTTCATTATTATACACATATAATATTGTGGGAATCCTTTCAATTTAATTAAATATTTTTAAATAATTATGGTTTTCATTATATATATATATATATATATATATATATTTGGTTTTCATTCTTTTAAAATGATCTAAAGCTACATTCTATATATTCACTATATGTGTTTGCTAAATCTTTATAGCTTACTTATACCTGACACTCAGAAATAGAATTCTATGTCTTCATATCCTCTCCTGTAGAGAGCACAAAATGTAGTAGAGAAGTGTTTACTAAACTCATAGAATAAACACATCGGAATTGTGTGTTAATACAGTTTGAGTAGAGAGAACAGAAATACTATATGTGGTCTTTGACTTGAGTTTTCAGCTTTTATATTGGGTTAGAAGAGAACAGAAATTTTGAGGATTTTTTATAAATATATAAAAAAGGAAATTTTTTTTTTAAAAACACAAGAATTAAAAAGTATGGCAAAAATCCAGAACCAAGCAATAGAACACACTTGATAACACAAAGGAATCTTCTAGCAGGGGTAAAAAAAAATAAATAACATATAAATGTATTTTTTAAATTAAGAAGATATAATCAAGAACAAAATTTAAAATTCAAATATCTATGTAACACCATCTATGTTTTGTTTCATCAATAAATAAAATCCAAGATCACAAACACTTTCAAAACACTAGCTCTTATTTTGCTAGTGACTATCTCATAGTTATCCCAACTATTCCTGACTAATTACCTATTAGCTACTTAACAACCTAACTATACTACTACAGGAACCTGTTGCTGCTACTGCTGCTATTTTACAAAAACCACAATTACTTTTCCACCCACACCTAATACAACTACTACTACTCCTGCGACCTAACTGTTCCCTCCCTGGCTTGCTACTAGGGAGAATATAAAGTATTTTCACCCTATTTAAATAGGAAGAGAGGACATCAAATTGTCCCCGTTTGCTGATGACATGATTGTATATTAAGAAAACCCCGCTTTTTCAGCCCAAAGTCTCCTTAAGCTGATAAGCAACTTCGGCAAACTCTTAGGATACAAAATCAATGTGAAAAAATCGCAAGCATTCCTATACACCAATAATAGACAAACAGAGAGCCAAATCATTAGTGAACTCCCATTTATAATTGCTACAAAGAGAATAAAATACCTAGGAATACAGCTAACGAGGGATGTGAATGACGTCTTCAAGGAGAACTACAAACCACTGCTTAAGGAAATAAGAAATGACACAAACAGATGGAAAAATATTCCATGCTCATGGTTAAGAAGAATCAATATTGTGAAAACGGCTTTAATGCCCAAAGTAATTTATAGATTCAATGCTATCCCCATCAAGCTACCAATGACTTTCTTAACAGAATTGGAAAAAAAAAAAAAACCCTTAAACTTAATATGGAACCAAAAAGGATCCTGCATAGCCAAGACGATCCTAAGGAAAGAGAAAAAAAAAGCTGGAGATATCATGCTACCTGACTTCAAACTATACTACAAGCCTACAGTAATCAAAATAGCATGGTACTGGTACCAAAACAGAGATATGGACCAATGGAACAGAAGGGAGACCTCAGAAATAATGCAACACAACTACAACCATCTGATCTTTGACAAACCTGACAAAAACCAGCAATGGGGAAATAAATTCCTAGTTAATAAATGGTGTTGGGAAAACTGGCTAGCCACATGCAGAAAGCTGAAACTGGATCCCTTCCTTACAACTTATAGAAGAAAACTCTAGATGGATTAAAGATTTAAACATGAGGCCTGATGCCACAAAAGAGAAGAAAACCTAGGCAATACCATTTAGGACATAGGCATGGGCAAGGACTTCATGACCAAAACACCAAAAGCAATGACAACAAAAGCCGAAATAGACAAATGGATCTGATTAAACTTAAGAGATTCTACACAGAAAAAGGAACTATCAATAGAGCAAACCAGCAACCAAGAGAATGGGAAAAAAATTTTGCAACCTGCTCATCTGAAAACGGGCTAATACCCAGAATCTACAAAGAACTAAAACAGATTTACAAGAAAAAAAACAACCCTATCAAAAAGTGGGCATAGGATATGAACAGACACTTCTCAAAAGAAGACATTTATGCAGGCAACAAACATGAAAAAATGCTCATCAACAGTGGTCATTAGAGAAATGCAAATCAAAAACACATCGAAATACCACCTCACACCCATTAGAATGGCGATCATTAAAAATTTGGAGACAACAGATGCTGGAGAGGATATGGAGAAATAGGAATGCCTTTACACTGTTGGTGGGAGTGTAAATTAATTCAACCATTATTGAAGACAGTGTGGTGATTCCTCAAGGATCTAGAAATAGAAATACCATTTGACCCAGCAATACCATTACTGGATATATACCCAAAGGATTATAAATCATTCTATTATAAAGACATATGCACAAGTATGTTTACTGTGGCACTGTTCACAATAGCAAAGACCTGCAACCAACCCAAATGCCCATCAATGATAGACTGGATAAAGAAATGTGGCACGCATACACCATGGACTACTATGCAGCCATAAAAAAGGATGAATTCACATGCTTTGCAGGGACATGGATAAAACTGGAAACCATCATTCTCATCAAACTGACACAAGAACAGAAAGACAAACACTGCATGTTCTCACTCATAAGTGGGTGTTGAACAATGAAAACACAGAAAGACAGTGAGGGAAACATCACACACTGGGGCCTGGGGGATGGGGGTTAGGGGTGGGATAACTGGGGAGTGATAGCATTAGGAGAAATACCTAATGTAGATGACAGGGTAATGGATGCAGCAAACTACCACCATGGCATGTCTATACCTATGTAACAAAGTTCATGATCTTCACATGTACCCCAGAACTTAAAGTAAAATAAATAAATATTTTTTAAAAAGTATTTTCAGCTTGCATTGCCCAAGTACATATGTCTAATGAAACTGAAAAACAAACACAAGCACCCATCACATCTAAAAGGCAAAAGATAGTATGTCATAAATGCCCTGCAGTTGTCACTGATTACATGTACTATAGCAGGCTGAAGGCGAATGAAATGAGCCTTTGCTGATTGCAGGATTAGTAAACTTATTAGTAACCTTTCAGAGGATGTGTATTTTAAGATGGAAGTTGAAGACCAATAGGGATTTCAACAAGAGAATTCAGGGAATAAATTCCCATCATAAGAAGAGCATGGGCCCTGTGCAATGGCTCACGCCTGTAATGCCAGCACTTTGGGAGACCGAAGGGGGCAGATGACCTGAGGTCAGGAGTTTGAGGCTAGCCTGACCAACATGGTGACACCTGTCTCTACTAAAAATACAAAATTAGCCAGGCATAGTGGCAGGCGCCTGTGATCCCAGCTACTCAGTCAGCTGAGGCAGGAGAATCACTTAAACCCAGGAGGTGGAGGTATCAGTGAGCCAAGATCCCACCGTTGCACTCCAGCTTGGGCAACAAGAGCAAAACTCCATCTAAAAAAAAAAAAAAAGAAAAGAAATAGTATAATCAAAGGCATAGAGGAGGACAGAGGTAGGTAAGCCACAGGTTCAGGAAATGATATGCAAGAAGGACATGACTTTGTTCTTATTTCACACAGAAAATAAAAGCAAATGAGAATAATTTATAGGCTTTCACTACCCCCATCAGCACCCATATATTCTGCTTACCTCTTTTAAACTGATGAATGTTCCCTTTTTAAATCTGAAGTTCACTAGATCCTGTTCTATCTGTTCACTAAATTCCCTTCTCTCTTCTCAAAGACTTGCCTCTGCAGTTGACATTAACACCTCTCTTTCTTGCACTGACAAAATATTTTTCTCTATTAGGTCATTCCTATCAACAGATACACATGTTAAAATGTATTCTATCTTTAAAAACCAGCCAAAAAAAAACAAAAACAAACATACTTCATAGTCCTTATATTCCTCTCCAGCTATGGTCTCATTTCTCAGTTTTTTGTTGTTTTTTTTTTCCAGAAATCTTGAAAGAATTATCAAAATCACCCTCAGCCTTCTCTGCTCTTATTTTCTCTTGAGCCCACTCCATTCATGATTCTGTCTCCATCACTCTTCTAAAATTGCCATTGTCAAGATTACTGATGATCTCCACATTGCCAAACTCAGTGGTCATTGTCAGTTCTCAATTACTGTTTGTCAAGTGCATTTGCTGTGGTGGTCCTTTCAAAAAACACATCCTTTACTTGGCCTCCCTCATGACACTGACTGGCTGTTCCTTTTTCTTCTTTGATGGATCCTCATCAATTTATTATCCTCTAAATGTAGAGTACCCAGAGCTCCCTCCTCAGCTTCTCATTTACTCTTATTTCTGAGTAATCTTACACATCATGATTTTAAATTCCAATAACTGAAAATTCCAAAGGCATCTCCCAATCCTGACCTATCATCCAAATTCCAGACCTGTACATCCAACTATCATTTTTCACAGAGTCCTTCTCTAGTCAGTCTGTGTGAAATAGTCTACCTCATTCTATCCTACTCCAGATATACTTCTCCGCTGTTTAACATAATGGATTTTCTTTATAGAACCTATCATTGTCAAACATATTATTTATTTGTTTGTTTTCTATCATGCTACCCATAACTTCTTCATTCCCCCTTCACATACCAGCACTGTTAGAATAAATGAATCATAGGAGCAAGGAATTATTTGGTTTTATTGACTACAGTAGCCCCAGTATTCAATTAAATCAACAAACATTTAGCTAGACTAAGAAAAGAGAGAGAAAGCCCAAATAAATAAAATGCAGATGAAAAAGGAAACATTACAATTTATAGCACAGATATATAAAAATCATTGAAGACTATTATGAACAACTATATGCCAATACATTGGTAAAACTAGAAGAAATGGATAAGTTCCTGGACATATACAGCCTAGTAAGATTAAACAATGAAGGAGGAGAATGGGGCCTGGCTAATGGGCACAAAAAAAACAAAATAGAAAAATGAGTAAGACCTAGTATTTGATAGTACAACAGGGTGACCATAGTCAGCAATAATTTAATTGTACATTTTAAAATAACTAAAAGAATATAATTGGATTGTTTGTAACAGAGTATAAATTCTTGAGGGGATGAATACTCCATTTTACATGATGTGATTATTACATATTGCATGCCTGTGTGAAAACACTTTTTGTATCCCATAAATACATGCACCTACTATGTGTTCACAAAGTTTTTAAAAAATTAAACCATGAAGAAACAGAAGACCTGAACAGGCTGAAACGAGTAACAAGATCAAAGCAGTAATAAGTAGTCTCTCACAAAAAAGTCCAGGATCTGATGGATTTAATGCTGAATTATACCAAACATTCAAAAAAGAACTAACACCAATTCTACTCAAACTATTTTAAAAGTTGAAGAGGAGGGAACACTTCCAAAATTATTATATGGGGCCAGCATTACCCTGAATGCCAAAATGAGATGAGCACACAATAACAACAACAACAACAACAAAATAGAAAACTACACGCCTGAAAATCATACATGCAAAAGCCCTCAGTAAAATACTAGCAAACCAAATACAACAACACATTAAAAAGATCATTTTCCATTATCAGGTGGGATTCATTTCAAGGATGTAGGGATGTTTCAACATATGCAAATCAAACAATGTGATACTTCATATTAACAAAATAAAAGAACAAAAACCATATAATCATTTCAATAGATGTTGAAACAGCATTTGATAAAATTAAACATCCCCTCATGCTAAAAATTCTCAACAAATTGGGTATAAAAGGGATATGTGTCAGCACAATAACCATATAAGACAAGTCCACAGCTAACATCATACTGAGTAGGGAAATACTGAAATTCTTTCCAATAAGATCTGTGATTCTTAAAATCACAGGCAACAAAAGCAAAAGTAGACAAATAAGATTACATCAAGCAAAAGAGCTTCTGCATGGTAAAGGAAGCAATGAAAAAAGTGAAGACACAAACTGAATAAAAAAGACAAAGATGCCTCTTTTTATCACTTCTTTTCAACATAATACTGGAATATCCTATTAGAGTAAATAGGCAAGAGAAAGAAAGGGCATCCAAATTTAAAAACAAGAAGTCAAATCAATGGCATTTACAATAGCTTTTTTAAAAAAACCCAAACCTAAAATAGCTAGGAATAATTACACCAAACAAGCCCAAGATTTCTATAAGGGAAACTACAAAACACTAATGAAAGAATTTGAAGAGGACACAAGAAAATGGAAAGATACTCTATGTTCATGATTGGAAAAATTAATGTATTAAAATGTCTATACTACCCAAAGTGATCTACAGATTGAGTGCAATCCATATCAAAACCCCAAAGACAATATTCACAGAAATAGAAAAAGCAATCCTTAAATGTGTATAGAACCATAAAAAACTCTAAATATAGTAAGCAATCCTGAAAAAAAACCAGAAGGCACCACACTAGTGTATTTCAAATTATACTAGAAAGCTATAATAATCAAAACAGCATGGCACCTGTATAAAAACAGACACATGGGCCACCCAGTGGGCACCTGCCCAGGTGGCACTCTGGCCCCTGCTTCTTCCCTCTGCCTTTCATTCCCAGCTGCCAACATCCTGGAAGGTAGGGGCGGGGAGGCAAGTCCAAGTGGGCACCAGTGTGGGTTTCCACACACATCAGGTCATCACCTCTGAGCCCACCAGTGGGGCTGGCTCTGCTCACGGTGTGGTGGGCTTCTGTCCCGAGGACTCTTCCGCCCCACAACCATCTCAGGGTGGGAACACAGGCTCTGCAATTTCCAAGCACCAGCCCTAGCCCTAACAACTTCCTCCACCATATTTATACATGGGGACACTGAGGCACGAGGCCACGCCAGTGGGTCCTGCGATGCCCCAGCTCTTGGCCCTGTGGGTGTAGTCGGCACCCGCCATTTTTGGATGGTTCATCAGTTTCATAGACAAGTAGCAAGAATCTGTCCCAACAGCTTTGAAGCTCAGAAGAGAAATGCATTGAGAACAGTCTGTAAAGCCCATAACAATCAAAATAGACTATTACAGATGGCCAAAAGGAAGCTTCTCCGGAGTGTATCTACCACTGGGTGGGACAGAACCAGAGCGATAGCTGTGTCTCCGAGCGAGCTACTGGTTTTGTTTTAAAGGGACTGGTTGAACAGTGGGATTAACCCCCCAAAAAGGCAGTGAAAGCAGCCCAAAAGGATCCAGTCGAGGCAAGGTAGGGCACTGCCCCACCTTGAAAGTGTATCAAATAGGGAGGATGGGGGGGCATCACCTCTTCTGTTTTCTGAATCAGATACAGCGATTCACTCCAAGACTTCAGCAGCACACAGACCAGGAAAATGCTGCCTTCCTGAGAGCCACCTGGAGTTGCAGACATGGGCGACAGCCCAAGCCGGCAGCCCCGGCCAGACCGGTGCCTTGTTAGCAGAGACCAGGGTGGAGATTTGGACTAATACCAAGAAAGCTTACGAAAAGAAACTGCCCGTCCCACAGAAGGGAGAGTTGAAAGTAGGGATGGGGATATGACCAGACAGGCCCCTCCCCCACAAGATCCAGCAACTGGAGTCCCTCTCCCAGGAGAGTTTCGCAGTTAACACATCCTCCACCTGGGAACTGCAGGCTCAGCAGAGGGAAAGAGCCCACCATTGGGAAGGCGGGGCTAACCCCACCAGCATGGCAACCACGTGAAGAATAAACAGCAGCCTGGCTAAGACTGAGGCAGCCCAGCAGGACTTCCACAGGCAGACAACAGACAGACGGTATTAAGTGGCACACTGACACCTGCTTTTAAAAAAAAAAAAGCCTCATGCAGGAGAAATAACCCCAACTTTAACAGAAAGGACGTCCACTCAGAGAAGATGGGAAAAAAACAGCACAAAAAGAATGAAAACATCAAAGTCCAGAACACCTCTCCTCACCAGAGAGATCACAACGACTCACCAGCACAGCAACAAAACAAGTCAGAAAATGATTTTGACAAGCTGACAGAAGCAGGCTTCAGAAGATGGGTAATAACAAACTTCTCCGAGCTAAAAGAACATGTTTTAACCCAATGCAAAGAAACTAAGAACCTTGAGAAAAGATTAGATGAAATGCTAACTAGAATAACCAGCCCAGAGAAGAACATAAATGACTTGATGGAGCTGAAAAACACAGCATGAGAACTTCACGAAGCATACACAAGTTTCAATAGCTAAATCGATCAAGCAGAAGAAAGGATATCAGAGATCGAAAATCAACTCAATGAAATAAAAAAAGAAGACAAAAAAAGAGAAAAAAGAGTGAAAAGAAATGAACAAAGCCTTCAAGAAATATGGGATTATGTGAAAAGATCTAATCTATGTTTAATTGGTGTACCTGAAGAGGATGGGGAAAATGAATCCAAGCTGAAAAACACTCTTCAAAATATTGTCCAGGAGAACTTCCCCAACCTAGCAAAGCAAGCCAACATTCAAATATAGGAAATACAAAGAAACCCACAGAGATATTCCTCAAGAAGAGCAACCCCAAGGCACACAATTGTCAGATTCACCAGGGTTGAAATGAAGGAAAAAATGCTAAGAGCAGCCAGAAAGAACGTTTGGGTCACCCACAAAGGGAGGTCCATTGGACTTACAGCAGATCTCAGCAGAAACACTACAAGCCAGAAGAGAGTACGGACCAATATTCAACAACCTTAAAGAAAAGAACTTTCAAACCAGAATCTCATATCTAGCCAAACTAAGTAATTGCTTTTATGAACAAGCAATTGCTGAGAGATTTCGTTGCCACCAGACCTGCCTTGCAGGAGCTCCTGAAGGAGGCACTAAACACAGAAAAAAACATCTGGTGCCAGCCATTGCAAAAACAAACCAAATGGTAAAGACTAAGAAAACAACCAGTACCAGACACTGCAAAAACGAACCAAATGGTAAAGACCAGTGAGGAGACTGCATCGACCAACGGGCAAAACAAACAACCAGTAACAAAATGGCAGGATCAAATTAACACATAACAATATTAACGTTGGATGTGGATGGCCTAAATGCCCCAATCAAAAGACACAGACTGGCAAACTGGCTAAAAAGTCAAGACCTATCGGTGTGCTATATTCAGGAGACCCATGTCACATGCAAAGACACACATGGACTCAAAATGAAGGGATGGAAGAAGATCTACCAAGCAAATGGAGAGCAAAAAGAAGCAAAGTTGCAATTTTAGTCTCTGATAAAGTCGACTTTGAACCAACGGAGATTGGAAGAGACAAAGAAGGACACTACGTAATGGTGAAAGGGTCAATACAACAAGAAGAGCTAACTATCCTGGATGTGTATATACCCAATATGGGAGTGCCCAGATACATAAAGCAAGTTCTTGATGACCTACAAAGGGTCTTGGACTCCTGCACAGTGGTAGTAGGAGAATTTGGCACTCCACTGTCAATGTTGGACAGATCGATGAGACAGAAAATCAACAAAGATATACAGGACTTGAACGCAGAACTGGAACAAGTGGACCTAATAGACATCTACAGAACTCTCCACCCCATAGCCACAGAATGTACATTCTTCTCAGCACCACATCACACTTATCTAAAATTCACCACATAGTTGGAAGTAGATCATTTCTCATCAAGTGCAAAAAAAACGGAAATCATAACAAACAGTCTCTCAGACCACAGTGCAATCAAATTGGATCTCAGGATTAAGAAACTAACTCAAAACTGTACAACTTCATGGAAACTGAACAACGGGCTCCTGAATGGTGACTGGATAAACAATGAAATGAAGGCAGATATAAAGATGTTCTACAAAACCAACGAGAACAAGGACACACTGTACCAGAATCTCTGGGACATTTTTAAAGTAGTGTCTAGAGGAAAATTTATAGCAATAAATGCCCACATGAGAAACGAGGAAAGATAAAAAATTGAGACCGTATCATCAAAATTGAAAGAGCTAGAGGAGCAAGATCAAAAAAATTCAAAAGCTAGCAGAAGACAATAAATAAGATCAGAGCAGAAAAGAAGGAAATAGAGACACAAAAAAAAACCCTTCAAAAAACTCAATAAATCCAGGAGCTGGTTTTTTGAAAAGATCAACAAAATAGACAGACTGCTAGCCAGATTAATAAGAAAGAAAAGGAGAAGAATCAAATAGATGCAATAAAAAACGATAAAGGGCATATCACCACAGATTCCACAGAAATACAAACTACCATCAGAGATTAATACAAACAACTCTATCCACTATAAACTAGTAAACCTGGAAGAAATGGATAAATTTCTGGACACTTGCACCCTACCAAAACTAAACCAGGAAGAAGTTGAAACCCTGAATATGCCAATAACAAGGGCTGAAGTTGAGGCAGCAATTAATAGCCTACCAACCAAAAAAAGTCCAGGTCCAGACGGGTTCACAGCCAAATTCTACCAGACGTACAGAGAGAAACTGGTACCAATAATTCTGAAACCATTCCAAACAATACAAAAAGAGGAAATCTTTCCCAACTCATTTTATTAGACCAACATCATCCTGATACAAAAACCCAGCAGAGACTCAACAAATAAAGAAACTTCAGGCCAATCTCCACGAGGAACATAGATGCAAAAATCTTCAATAAAACACTGGCAAACCGATTGCATCAGCACATCAAAAAGCTTATCCATCATGATCAAGTAGGCTTCATTCCAGGGATGCAAGGCTGGTTCAACGTATGCAAGTCCATAAATGTAATCCACTACATAAGTAGAACCAAAGACAAACATTTTTGAGATAACATTGAGATAACATGATTATCTTAATAGATGCAGAGAAGGTCTTCTACAAAATTCAACAGTTCGTTATGCTAAAAACTCTCAATAAACTAGGTATCAATGGAACATATCTCAAAATAATAAAAGCTATTTAGGACAAACCCACTGCGAATATCATACTTAATGGGCAAAAAACTGGAAGCATTCCCTTTAAATCTGGCACTAGACAAAGATACCCTCTCTCTCCACTCTTACATGATGTAGTATTGGAGGTTTTAGCCAGAGCAATCAGGTAAGAAGAAGAAATAAATGGTATTCAATTAGGAAAGGAGGAAGTCTAATTGCCTCCATTTTCAGATGACATGATTGCATATTTAGAAGACCCCATCAACTCAGCCCAAAATCTCCTTAAGCTGATAAGCAACTTCAGCATAGTCTCAGGATACAAAATCAATGTTTGGAAATCACAAGCATTCTTATACACCAATAACAGATAAACAGAGAGCAAAATCAAGAGCAAACTCCCATTCCCAATTGCTACTAGAAGAATAAAATACCTAGGAATACAACTAACAAAGGAGGTGAAGGACCTCTACAAGAAGAACTACAAACCACTGCTGAAGGAAATAAGAGAAGACACAAACAGATGGAAAGACATGCCATGCTCATGGTTAGGAAGAATCAATATTGTGAAAATGGCCATACTACCCAAAGTAATTTATAGATTTAATGCTATCCCTATCAAACTACCAATGACCTTCTTCACAGAACTGGAAAAAAATACTTTAACCTTCTTATGGAACCAAAAAAGAGCCCGCAGAGCCAAGACAATCCTAAGCAAAAAGACCAAAATTGGTGGCATCACGCTGCTGGACTTCAAGCTATACTACAAGACAACAGTAATCAAAACAGCTTGGTACTGGTATCAAAACAGAGACATAGACCCATGGAACAGAACAGAGGCCCCTGGAACAACACCACACATCTACGACCATCTGATCTTTGACAAACCTGAAAAAAACAAGCAATAAGGAAAGGATCTCCTGTTTAATAAATGGTGTTGGAAAAATTGGCTAGTAATGTGCAGAAGGCAGAAACTGGACCCCTTCCTGACACCTTACAATAAAATTAACTCCAGATGGATTAAGGACTTAAACATAAGACCTAACAGCATAAAAAACCCTAGAAGAAAACCTAGGCAAAACCATTCAGGACATAGGCACAGGCAAGGACTTCATGACTTAAACACCAAAAGCAATGGCAACAAAAGCCAAAATAGACAAATGATATCTAATTAAACTCCAGAGCTTCTGTACAGCAAAAGAAACAATCATTAGAGTGAACCAGCAACCAACAGAATGGGAAAAAATTTTTGCAATCTACCCATCTGACAAAGGGCTAATACCCAGAATCTACAAAGAACTAAAACTGATTTACAAGAAAAAAACAAACAAACCCATCCAAAAGTGGGTGAAGGATATGAACAGACACTTTTCAAAAGAAGGCTTATATGAAGCCAACAAACATATGAAAAAATGCTCATCATCACTGATCATTAGAGAAATGCAAATCAAAACACTGAGATACCATCTTACGCCAGTTAGAATGGTGATCATTAAAAAATCTGGAGACAACAGATACCGGAGAGGATGTGGAAAAATAGGATGACTTTTACACTGTTGGTGGGAGTGTACATTAGTTCAACGATTGTGGAAGACAGTTTGGCAATTTCTCAAGGACCTAGAAATAGAAATTCCATTTGACCCAGCAATCCCATTACTGGGAATATACCCAAAAAACTATAAATCTTTCTATTATAAAGACACACGCACAGGCATGTTCATTGTGGCACTGTTTACAATAGCAAAGACCTGGAACCAGCCCAAATGCCCATCAATGATAGACTGGACAAAGAAAATGTGGCACATATACACCATGGAATACTATGCAGCCATAAAAAAGATGAGTTGGTGTCCTTTGTAGAGACATGGATGAATTTGAAAACCGTCATTCTCAGCAAACTGACACAAGAACAAAAAATCAAACACCACATATTCTCACTCATAGGCGGGTGTCGTACAATGAGAACACTTGGATACAAAGAGGGGAGCATCACACACTGGTATCTGTTGTGGGGGCTGTAGGAGGGATTGTGGGAGGGAGGGTGGGGGAGGGATAACATGGGGAGAAATGTCAGGTATAGGTGATGGGGGGATGGTATCAACAAACCACCTTGCCATGAATATACCTCTACAACAATCTTGCATGTTCTGTACATGTACCCCAGAATCTAAAGTACAATTTAAAAAAACAGACAATTAAGAAAAAAGAAAAGACACGTAGAACAATGGAACAGAATTGAAACCCCAGGAATGAATCCACACACAGCCAACTCATTTTTTACAAAGGCAACAAGAACATACACTGGGGAAAGGACAGTATCTTTAATAAATGATGCTAGGAAAACCAGATACCTACATGCAGAAGAATGAAACTAGATTACTATTTTCACTATATACAAAAATCCATTTGAAATTGATTAAATACTTAAATATAAGACCGGAAAATTTGAAACTACTTAAAGAAAACTTTGGGGAAATTCTACAGGACATCAGTTTGAGCAAAGATTTTTTTGGTAACACCTCAAAATCATAGGCACCAAAAACAAAAGTAGAAAAATGGGATTACATCAAGCTAAAGAACTCCTGCCTGACAAAGGAAGCGATTAACAAAAAGAAGTGATAACCTGGAGCACACGAAAAAGTATTTGTCAACTCTGCATCTGCCAAGTGGTTAATAAGCAGAATATATAAGGAACTCAAACACTTCAGTAGCAAAAAAGCAAATACTATGATTTTAAAAGGGTCGAAAGAGTTGAATAGCTATTTCTCAAAAAGACATACAAACAGCCAACAGGTATGTTAAAAAATTTTCAACATTAGGAATCATTAGGAAAATGCAAATCAAAACCACAATGAGCTATCATTTTACCCCAGTTAGATGGCTATTATGAAAAAGATAGAAAATAACAAATGCTGATGAGGAGGCTGCTGGGGAGAATGTAAAGTGGTACCCTGTTTGGTGGGAATATAAAGTAGTAGAGTCACTATGGAAAACAACATGGAGGGTCCTCAAAAGAAACTAAAAATATTACTACCTTAGAAACTGGCAATTCCACTGTTGGGTTTATATCCAAAGAAAGGAAATCAGCACATCAAAGAGATATCTGTACTCTCATTTTTATTGCATTACTATTCACAATAGCCAAGATATAGAATCAGCTTAAATATTCATCAGTGGATACATGGATAAAAATGTGGTAAATGTATACAATAGAATATTATTCAGCCACATAAAATCATAAAATTCTACTATTTGCAGCAACATGGGTGAAACTGGAGGCCATTATTTTAAGTCAAATACACCAGGCACACAAAGCAAACATCACATGTTCTTACTCATATACGGAAGCTAAAAAAGTGGATCCCAGGGAAGTAGAGAGTATAAATGCTGGTTATCAGAGGCTGGAAAGGGAAGTGGGAAGAAAACAATTTAAAAAATTGGTTAAGTGAAACAAAATATAGTTAGATAGAAAAATTAAGTTCTTGTATTTGATAGTAGAGTAGGGATACTATTGTTAACATTGATTTTTTTTCTATACCTCAAAATAGCTAAAAGAGATTTACAATGTTCCCAATACAAAGGAAATATAAATGTTTGAAAGAACAAATAAACAAGTGAACATTACATATTGTATACAAGTATCAAAATATCGTATATACAGCCAAAATATGTAAAACTGTTATATACCAATAAAAATTTTTAAAAATATGAGGTCACATACCACAGAGGTTGCAAATGATGGTCACAGATGTGTTTTGTCTTAAAATACAAAACTAATTAAAATTTTGACAAAGTTATCAACACATAAACTTTGGGATTTTAGATAAATATTTGGGTTGATGGTTTCTACTGAAAAATTAGAAATCGCTTATCTTAGTTAACATGTAGTACATCCTAGGCACTGTTGTAATTGCTCCTGATAGTTTTATATGTCAACTTGCTTTGAGCACCAGATGTCCAGGTAACTAAACATTTTTTTTTTGAGTGAGTCTGTGAGGTTGTTTCTAGAAGAGATTAGCATTTTAATCTGTAGACTCAGTAAAGCATATTGGCCACCACAATATGGGAGGGCATCATCCAACCTATTCAGGGCCTGAACAGAAAAAAAAAAAAAAAAAGTGGAAGAAGAGAGGAGTCAGTTTCTCTTAGTCTTATTGTTTGAACTGGGTCATTGATTTTCTCCTACACTTAGAAGTCCCTTTCTCAGGCCTTCAGATGCAGAGTAGAATCTACACCATCAGATCTCCCCAGACCTCAGGCCCTTGAAATCCACCAGTGAACCTTCCTCAATCTCCAGCTGACAGAAGGCAGATTGTAAGACTTCTCAGCCTTGATCATTGTGGCAGCCAATACCTTACAATAAATCTATTAATATATGCATCCTATTGTTTCTGTTTCTTTTGAGAACCCTTACTAAAACACTGCTTACAAGTATTACAAAGAATTATTGCATTTACTCATTAACATCTCTGATAAATTGTTAGAACTGTAGCATAGAAGGGTTAGGAATTTTCTAAAGTCTTCTCTCTAGCAACTTTGGCGATGGGATTCAAACTCAAATAATGTAATTTCATGATTCAGGCCTTTATCCTTATCTTCTCTGATACCAGCATCCCTGAGAGTTTACTACACCTAGAGCTCAGTGCCATCCTCCCTATTTAGCTGGAGCAACCACTCTGCAGTGTGCCAAAGATGCTTCTCCCTTTTACCTCACCTGCTTTAACCCTATTTCCATTCACCAGAATCTGTAATCCTTGTCAGATTGAAATGTTGTACTCGAGTCAACAATCATTTAAATATCCATTTATATATAATCACTAAATTGGGTCCTATATTTGTTAAAAGGTGAGTAAAACATAATCCTTCTTTACTATATAATTTATTCCTATACAAAGGATTATTTTTATTCCTTTATTCCTTTACAAGCATACTGAATATAGCTTATGTAAAGTAGAAGTTATTCATTAAAAGAGTAATACAAACCAAATGAGACATTGTAGTAAATTTCAGAGTTCAACAGAAAGAAAAATTGTGTAAATACCCATCTTTGTTCACTGCTGCATCCCAGTGTCTCCATAATGTCTGATGTGTTATTGGAGCTCCATCTATATTTTTGAATGAATGTGTAAATGGCTAAGTCCTAACTTCTCCTTCCTGATCCAGTTTGATTTCTGATTTCTCTTTTTAGCATTTATCTACCCTCATTTTGCATATTTAGTGGGAAGGCACTTAGGAAGCATTATAAATCAACAAAAAAATCAAATAAAATACATGGAGGTGCAAGAGAAAAAGGGATTATATATAGTTGAGGGGAACTAGAGGTTTCATGGAAGAAGTAGGCCTGAATGAACTGGTAAAATGTCTGTAGGCAGAGATAAATGGAAGGAGTTTCCAGGCCTGTAAGTGTGAGTCAGACCAAACTATTTGTACTGTATGCCATGGATTTTGGCAATTGCTAAGGGTTTGAGCAAGTGGATGTTGATTTTATTTTGACATTTACTTGGCTTAAGAAAATAACAGATTGAATCTATGCTATAAAAAATTAAAAACTAAAGAAAAAGTGAAATTCCTGCTTGAATTTGTTCAAAGGAGGATCTTGGGCAGTATCTCAAGCTTTCAACCTCATGCAAACATACAGTTTTGTCAGATTAATCTCTTTCTTGAAAAAGTTATTCGGAAAGGATATTGGGTTAAGATAAGACTCAGGATCCTAGAATTCAATATCTAGTAGTTAACAATTGTGTGACCTTGGGCGAAACATTTACTCAACTGGAACTTCTTCATCTGTTAAAATATTAATAATTTCATAGTTTCTTCATAACTTGGAATTATTAAATGTATGAATATACTGCAGGCATCTTTGGAAGTTGTAAAGTCCTCTATTCTGCCCTTTTCTGCTTCCTCTAGCCTGCGTCATCAGCATAATGACATGTGTAAAACATATAAAAATGTGGTGGTAGAAAATTGTATTTTATTACCCCGCATTTTTGGTTGTTAACATGTGCAATGATTATTGGTGAGAAAAATGTTCCTGGCCACCTGGAATCCAAAGTGACATTGTGCATTTGTATTCTGCTTTTGGAAGAGAGTATCCTTTTCAATTTGTTGATAAACACATAAACTAGGATAAAAAGATTCAAAGCCATGACATCTCTTTTACTTAGAGAAACAAAAATGAATGACAGATATAGTAGCCCAGTAGTTGGTCTAAACAGTGAGATACTACTTACAAAAGTGGGCAATTTGAAGATAATCTAGAAATTTTACACGCCAGAATTTTAAGTTACTAAAGAACAATTGTGGGAAATTGAGTTAACTTGTAGCATCTTAAACTTCTGTTCTTTGATTTCTGAGAGACTCTCTGAGAATTCCACGCCCTCAATAGAAAAACATAGAAATTAACTGAGAGTAGAATTTAGTTCTGACCCCAAGAAAAAAACCCATAAGTAAGCTGATTTTGTTTGTTTTATAATTACTTCCCTCACTCCCAAATCCACTGTGAAACTTCTTCCATTGTCATTCGTTTTGACACCTATTTTCTTTCTTCCCTATACCTTCCCAATATCAATATATTCAATGCATATTGTACATTCAACTACACACCAGATAACCCCGTCCACTGTGCCAGCTATTCCATTTCCATCTCAAATACATTCTAGATATAAAAATCTACCTGTACTGGGTTCTAACCCCTCTGGAATTTCCCTTCTACTCTTGTAATGATAATTGATTGAAGTGCCTTTCATTCTAATAAATACATTTGTGTTTTTTGTTTGTTTGTTTGTTTGTTTGTTTGTTTGTTTGAGACAGAGTTTCACTCTTGTTACCCAGGCTGGAGTGCAATGGCGCGATCTCGGCTCACCGCAACCTCCGCCTCCTGGGTTCAGGCAACTCTCCTGCCTCAACCTCCTGAGTAGCTGGGATTACAGGCACGCGCCACCATGCCCAGCTAATGTTTTGTATTTTTAGCAGAGACGGGGTTTCACCATGTTGACCAGGATGGTCTCGATCTCTTGACTTCGTGATCCACCTGCCTCGGCCTCCCAAAGTGCTGGGATTACAGGCTTGAGCCACCGTGCCCGGCCACATTTGTGTTTTAATTGGGTCTTCTGAAAACATAAATTTAATACAGTGGCATTTCAAGTAGTGAGAATTTTCATTGTAGAAGTCAAATAAAAGAGATTTTGGGTTGAGTGCAGGGGCTCACGCCTGTAATCCCAGCACTTTGGAAGGCCAAGGAGGGTGGATCACTTGAGGTCAGGAGTTCAAGATCTGCCTGGACGACATGGTGAAACACCATCTCTATTAAAATTACAAAAACATTATCTGTGCATGGTGGCGCATGCCTGTAATCCCAGCTACTTGGGAGGCTGAGGCAGGAGAATTGCTTAAAACTAGGAGGCAAAGTTTGCAGTGAGCAGAGATCGTGCCCCTCATTCTACATTCCAGCCCGTGTGACAAAGCCAGACTCTGTCTCGAAAAAAAAAACGGAGAGATTTTGCAACAACCTTTGCAAAAGTGTTTCTTATAACCACATCCATTAAGGCTAAACCACATGATATCTGATAAAACAATTTCAATATTGTTTACTTAGAATCAATATTAAAGATCTCTAAAGTATTTAAAGCAGGAGCCAAAAGTTCACAGACTTCCAGAGTCCAGTCTGTAACACAATATTGTGAAATGGTAGAGCATTATATAATAAGAAAGTTGCAAACTGGGGTAAAGTAGAGCATGCATGCATAGCAACAAGAAATCATGCATTAGAAATATAACACCAGAGGAGGCAGAGCAAGATGGACAAATACAAGCTTTCATTGATCTTCCGCCACAGAAGCACCAAATCTAACAACTAGCTACACGAAAAACACACCTTCATAAGAATCCAATATCAAGTGAGTGATTACAGAACTTGGTTTTACTTCATGTCATTGAAAGACGCACTGATGAGGGTAAAAAAGACAGTCGTGAATTGCCAATATCACCCCTCCCTGATCCTCTAGCAGTGGTCACATGGCACAGAGAATCCATGGCCTTGGAGTAGGAAGAGAGCAGTGATTGTGGGGCTTTGTATTGGAACTCAGTGTTGCCCTATCACAGCGAAAAGCAACACTAGGCAGAACTTAGCTGACACTCACAGAGAGAGGATTTAGACCAGTTCTAGCCAGAGGGGAATCATCCATCCCAGCAGATGGAACTTGAGTTTCAGCAAGCTTTGTTACCACAGGCTAAAGTGCTCCAGGATTTTAAATAAACCTGAAAACCAGTTTAGTCCACAAAGACTACAGCTCCTAGACAAGTCCTAGTGCCATGCTGGGCTCAGAGCCAGTGTACGTAAGGGCCATGTAACCTAGTGAGACAGCAGCTGGGGCAGCCAAAGGAGTACTTGCACCACCCATTCCCCAAACCCAGGAAGTACAGCTTACAGCCCTGAAAGAGACTCCTTCCTTCTACTTGAGGAGAGGAAAGAGTTAAGAGAATTTTGTCTTGCAATGCGGATAGCAACTTAGCCACGGTAGAATAGTGCACTGGGCAGAGTCCTGAGGCACCCTTTCCAAGCTGCGGCTCTCAGAAGACATTTCTAGACCTACCTTGGTCCAGAAGAGAACCTGCTAATTTAAAGAGAAGGACCCAGTCCTGGCAGGATTCATCACCTGCTAACTAGAGAGCCCATCGCCCCTGAATAATCAGCAGTGGTTACTAGGTAGTACATGCCAAGGGCCTTGGGTGAAATTCTGAGACATGCTAGTTTCAGGTGTGACCTAACACATTCCCAGCTCTAATGGCTATGGGGAGAGACACATTCTGCTTGAGAAAAGCAGAGAGAAGAGTAAGGGGACTTTGTATTGCAACTTAGGTACCAGCTTGGCCACAATAGGGTAGAGCACCTAGTGGACCCTTGGGGTCTCTGATTCCAGGCCTTAGGTCTTGGATGGGATTTCTGGACTTGCTCTGGGCCAGATGGGTGCCCACTGCCATGAAGTGCGGGTTCCAGGCCAGGCAGCATTCACCACAAGCTGACTAAGGAGCCCTTGGATGTTGAATAAACATTGGTGGTAGCTTGGCTGTACTTTCAGGTCTTCGGTGGTGGTGGCAACAGGAAGAGATGCCTCTGTTTGTGAAAAGGGGAGAGTAGAAAGGGCATTGTCTTGTGGGTTTGGTGCCACCTCAGCTGCAGTAGAATAGAGCACCAGGTAGATTCCTCAGGTTTCTAGCTCCAGGCTCTGGCTCTCAGACAACATCTCTGGACCTGCCTTGGGCTGGTAGAAACTCACTGCTCTGAAAGGAAGGACACAAGCCTATCTGCTATCACCACATGCTGATTATAGAGCCCTAGGGACTTGAGTGAACATAGGGCAACGTGGCAAAACCTTATCTCTACAAAAACTAAAAAATCAAGTGGGTTTGTTAATGCATTCCTGTAATCCCAGCTATTCAAGAGAGTGAGGCAGGAGGATCTCTTGAGTTTAGGACATTGACCTGAGCAACAGAGCAAGGTCATGTCTCTAAATAAATAAATAAATTTACTGGCAATACTAAGTACACAGAAAACACAGACAATTATAACACTGTAATTGTGGTGTGTAAACGACAATTTTCTGTTAAGCAGAAAGATTAACAGATGAACTAATCAAAAATAATAACTGTAACAAATTTTTAAGACATAGTACAATAAGAAATAAATAGAAACAAAAGTTAAAAAGCAGGGGGACAATGTTAATATGTTGAGTTTTTATTTTTTTCTCTGCTTATTTGTTAGTTTATACAATCAATTTTAACTTGTCACCAGTTAAAATGGTGGATTAAAAGACATTATTTACAAACCCCATGGTAACCTCAAATTTAAAAAATCCAATGAATACACAGAAAAATAAAAAGCAGTAAATTAACACATACAACTAGAGAAAATTACATTCACTAAAAGGAAGACAAGAGGGCAGGAAAGAAAGAAGAGAGGACCACAAAACAACCAAAAAAAATAAATAACAAAATGACAGGAATAGTCCTTATGTATCAATAATAACATTGTATATAAGTTGACTAAACTCTCCAATCAAAAGACTCAAAGTGACTGAATGGATAATAAAAAAAAAAGATCCAATAATGTTGCCTATAAGAAACATACTTCAACTATGAAGACACAAATAGACTTAAAGGGATGGAAAAAGATATTCCATGCAAATGCAAATTTTAAAACACAGCAAGAGTAGCTATACTTATATCAGACAAATTATTTTTCAAGATAAAAATTATTTTAAAAAGACAATGAAGGTCATTATATAATGATAAAGGTGTCAATTCAGCAAGAAGGCCTAACAATTTTAAATATATATGCACCCAACACTGGAGCACAAGATATATAAAGCAAATATTATTAAAGTCAAACAGAGTGAGATAGACTCTAATGCAATAATAGCTGAAGATTTCAACACTCCACTTTCACCACTGGGCAAATCATCCAGAAAAAAAAATTCACAAAAAAATCAGGCTTATTCTGCACTATAGACCAAATGGGCCTAATAAATATTTATAAAACATTTCATCCATTGGCTGCAGAATGCACATTGTCCTCGGCACATGGATTATTCTCAAAGATAAACCATATGTTAATTCACAAAATATGTCTTAAAATATTTTTTGAAAACTGAAATAATATTAAATATCTTCCCTGACAATAATGTAATAAAACTAGACATTAATAGCAAGAAAAATTTTGGAAACTATACAAATACATGGAAATCAAACAATATAGTTACAAATTACTAGTGAGCCAATGAAGAAATTAAGAAGGGAATTTTAAAAATTCTTTAAAAATGATAATGGAAACAGAATATACCAAAATCTATGGGTTATAGCAGAAACAGTACTAAGGGGAAGCTTATAAGTACCTACATCCAAAAAGTAGAAAAAATTCAAATAATTCATATAATGATATATCTTAACAAACTAGAAAAGCAAAAACTAAGCCCAAAATTAGTAGAAGAAAAGTGTAATAAAGAACAGAGAATAAATAAAATTAAATAAAACAATACAAAATATCAATGAAATAAAACACTGCTTTCTTGAAAAGATAAACAAAATTAACAAACCTTCAGCAAGACTAAGAAATAAAGACAGAAGACCCAAATAAATAAAATCAGAGATGAAAAGCAGACATTACGATTGATACTGCAGAAATTTAAAGAATCATTTAAGACTACTATGAATAATTATATGCCAATAAATTAGAAAACCTACAAGAAATGGATATGTCCCTTGACACATGTAATCTACCAAGATTGAACCAAGAAGAAATCCAAAACCTGAACAGAACAATGACAAGTAATGAAAGTGAAACTGTAATAAAAATTCTCCCAGTGAAGAAAAGCCCATTGATCACCTCACTGCTGAATTTTATCAACCACTTAAAAAGGAATTAATACTATTCTAATTAAACTATTCCAAAAAATAGAGGAAGAAATACTTCCCACCTCATTTTATGAAGCCAGTTTAACCTTGATATCCCAAACAAAGTCCTAGCAAACCTAATTCAACAACACATTAAAAATACCATTCATTATAATTAAGACTCCTCCCAGAGATTCAAAGGCAGTTCATCACAGCAAACCAATGTGATACATCATAGCAACAGAATGAAGAACAAAACCATGTAATTATTTCAATTGATACTGAAAAAGCATTTGATAAAATTAATCATCCTTTCATGATAAAAATTCTCAAAATCTGAGATGGAAGGAACTCACTTCAACACAGTGAAAGCTGAATATGACAGACATATCATATCACATTAAGTGGGAAAAATCTGAAAATCTTTTTTCCAAGGTCTGGAACACAACAAGGATGCCCACTTTCACCACTGTTATTCAGTATAGTACTGGAAGTTCCAGCTAAAGCAATCAGACAAGAGAAAGAAATAAAGGGCATCCATATTGGAAAGGAAGAAGTCAAATTATCCTTGTTTCAGATTACATAATCTTATACTTGGAAAAATCTAAAGACTCTACCACAAAACCATTAGGATTGATTAATAAATTGACTAAAGTTGCAGGATACAAAATCAAGACATAAAAATTGTAGCATTTCTATATGCCAGCAGTGAACAGTCTGAAAAAGAAATCAAGAAAGTAATCCCATTTATAATAGCTACAAATAAAGTAAAATATCTAGGAATTAACCAAAGAAGTTAAAAATCTTACAATGAAAATTATAAAACATTAATAAAACAAATTAAAGATCACACACAAAAATGGAAAGGTGTTCCATGTTCATGGATTGGAAGAATCAATATTATAAAATGTCCATACTACCTAAAGCAATCTACAGATTCATGCAATCCCTATCAAAACATCATTCTTCACAGAAATAGAAAAAACAATTCTTAAGTTTATATGGAACCATGAAAGACCCAGAATATCCAAAGCTATGCTGATCAAAAAGAACAAAACTGGAGGAATCATATTACTTGGGTATACTCATCAGAGAGATTAAAACTCTAAGAAAAAATCTAATGGAAACTATAGAAATGAAATACATGTTAATAAAGGTGAAGAATGCCTTTGACAGTCTCATAGACATAAGCGTGTGGAAGAAAAAATTAGAATTTGAAGACAGAACCATAGAAGCTACCCAAACTAAAATACAAAGAAAAATAGAAAGTGAAAAAAAAAATCATAACAGAGCATTAAAGAGCTGTGGAACAAGATCAAGTGGTTTGACATATGCATGATTGAAATCCCAGAAGTGTAGGAAAGAACGATTGAGGAAGAAAAAAATATTTGAAGTAGTCATGGCCAAAATTTTTTTAACTGATGACAGAATCCCTCCTCACCCTGACAAACACTCACACAAATCCAAGAAATTCGAGTTTACTAAGCAAGATAATGAGTCCAAAGAAAGCCTAGAATATTATAATTAAACTTCAGGGGACAATCTTGAAGGCAGCTAGAAAGCAAGGACATATTACATATAGATAAGAATTATGCAGACTTTATGTCAGAAACCTTAGAATCTTAAAAAAAAAATGGAGTTACAATATTTAAAGTGTTGAAGGAAAAAAACATATGCATCAAACCAGAATTACAAACTCAGAAAAAATATCTTTACAAATTAAAGAAAAATACATAATTTCTCAGCCGAAGAAAACGGCAGAAATTTATTGCCAGGCCACCTAATCTACAGGAAGTGTCAAAGAAAATTTCTCAAACAGAAGGAATATGACATCAGGCAGAAACTTTGATCTACACACAAAAGAACAGAGTCCTGAAAATAAAATATAGGAAAGTAAAATAATTTTCTCATTTCAAATTGTTCAAAAATTACTGACTTTTTAAAGGTAAAAATTAGTAGCAATGTATTGTGTGTTTATAGAAAATGGAAAAGTGACAATGGATGAACAAAAGGAAAATTAGGATTATATTGCTGTAAAGTGTCTAAACTACACATGACATGTAGATAAGTAAAATATATATTGTAAAATCTAGGGCAATCAGCAATAAAGTAAAAAAGAAGAAAAGAGGTGTAAGTGATAAATCAATAGAGAAGATTAACTAGGAACATAAAATGTTCAGTTAACACAAAAGGATGCAGTAAAAGTAGAAGAAAGATGAAGCAAATAGAAAACAGCTAATTAAAAATGGTAGATTTTAGTAACCACCCTTAATATGAATAGTCTGTTTTAAAACAAAATCTGGTTAAAAATCATTTAAAAAACAAATATCAGATTATGTTTTTTAATTTTTTTAAAAACAAATTGTGTTTGGTTACATGAATAAGTTCTTAAGCAGTAATTTCTGAGATTTTGGTGCACCCATTACCAGAGCAGTACTACACTGTACCCTATGTGTAGCCTTTTATCCCTCACCACCCCACCCCTTCCTCCAAGTCCCCAAAGTATAAAATGTATTATTCTTATACCTTTGCATATCATAGCTTAGCTCCCACATATGAATGAGAACATATGATATTTCCTTTTATATTCCTGAGTTACTACACTTAGAATAATAGTTCCAAATTCCACCCAGGTTGCTGCAAAGGCCATTATTTCATTCCTTTTTATGGCTGAGTAGTATACCACATTTTCTTTGTCCATTCATTGATTGATGGGCATTAGGGTTGGTTCCATATTTTTGCAATTGCAAATTGTGCCGGTATAAACATGCATGTGCAAATATCTTTTTCGTACAATAACTTATTTTCCTCTGGGTAGATACCTAGCCGTGGGATTACTGGATCAAATGGTAGTCCTACTTTCAGTTCTTTAAGGAATCTCCACATAGTGGTTGTACTAGTTTACATTCCCACTAACAGTATAAAAGTGCTCCCTTTTCACTACAGTCCCAGCAACCTGTATTATTTTTCGATTTTTTGATTATGGCCATTCTTGCAGAAGTAAGGTGGTTTTCATTTGCATTATTGTTTTGATTTGCATTTCTCTGACAATTAGTGATGTCAAGCATTTTTTCATATGCTTGTTTGCTATCTGTATGCTTTCTTTGAGAGTTGTCTATTCATATCCTTATCCCACTTTTTTGAGGGTATTGTTTTGCTCTTGCCGATTTGAGTTATTTGTGGATTCTGAATATTAGTCCTTGTCAGATGTATAGATTGTGAAGATTTTTTCCCATTCTGTGGGTTGTCTGTTCACTTTGCTGATTATTATTATTATTGCTGTGCAGATGCTTTTTAGTTTAATTAAGTCCCATCTATTTATCTGTGTTTTTGTTGCACTTGCTTTTGGGTTCTTGGTCATAAAGTCTTTGCCTAAGACAATGTCTAGAAGGAATTTTCCAGTGTTATAGAACTTTTATGGTTTAAGGTCTTAGGTTGAAGTCTTTGATCAATCTCAGTTGATTTTTGTACAGGTGAGAGGATGAAGATCCAGTTTCATTCTTCTACATATGGCTTGCCAATTACCCAAGCACCATTTGTTGTGCAATGCGGATAGCAACTCAGCCTACTTTATGTTTTTGTTTACTTTGTCAAAGATAAGTTGGATGTAAGTATTTGACTTTATTTCTGAGTTTTCTATTCTGTTCCATTGGTCTATATACCTATTTTTATACCAGTACCATGCTGTTTTGGTGACTATGGCCTTACAGTATAGTTTGAAGTCAGGTCGTGTGATGCCTCCAGATTTGTTCTTTTTGCTTAGTCTTGCTTTGGCTTTGAGGGCTCTTTTGTGGTTCCATATGAATTTTAGGATTACTTTTCTAGTTCTGTGAAGAATTATCATGATGTTTTGATGAGAGTTACATTGAATTTGTAGACTGCTTTGGGGGGAATGATCATTTTCACAATATTGATTTTACCAATCCATTAGCATGGGATGTGTTTCCCTTTGTTTGTGTCATCTATGATATCTGTAAGCAGTATTTTGTAGTTTTTCCTGTAGAGGTACTTCACATGCTTGGTTAGGTATATTACTAAGTTTTTTTTTTTCTTTCATTTTTTCAGTTATTGTGAAAGTGTTGAGTTCTTGATTTGATTCTCTTCTTGGCCACTGCTGGTGTATAGCAGAGTTACTGATTTGTATACCTTAATTTTGTATCCTGCAACTATTGTGAATTCATTTACCAGTTCTAGGAGCTCTTTGGATGAGTCCTTAGGGTTTTCTAGGTATACGATCAAATCATCAGCAAACAGCGACAGTTTGACTTCCTCTTTTTTGATTTGGATGCCCTTGCTTTCTTTCTCGTCTGATTGCTCCAGCTAGTACTTCCAGTACTATGTTGCATAATAGTGGCAAAAGTGAACATCCTTGTCTTGTTCCAGTTCTCAAGGAGAATGCCTTCAACATTTCCCTATTCAGTATAATGTTGGCTGTGGGTTTGTTGTAGATTACTTTTATTAAGGTATGTCCCTTCTATGCCAATTTTGTTGAAGGTTTTCATTATGAAACAATGCTGGGTTTTGTCAAACGCTTTTCCTGTGTCTTTTGAGATGATCATGTGATTTTTGTTTTTAAGTCTGTTTATGTGGGTTATCACATTTATTGACTTATATATGTTGTACCATTCCTGTATCCCTGGGATAAAGCCCACTTGATCCTCATGGGTTATCTTTTTGATATGCTGTTTGATTTTCCTGAGGATTTTTGCATCTATGTTGATTAGGGACATTGATCTGTATATCTTTTTCTTTTTTCTTTTTGTTATGAACTTCCCTGGTTTTGGTATTAGGATGATACTGGTATTGGGGAGGATTCTCTCTTTGTCTATCTTTTGGAATGGTGTCAAAAGGATTGGTACCAATTCTTCTTTGAATATCTGATAGAATTCAGCTATGAATCTAGCTGATCTTGAGTTTTTGTTATTGTCGTTTCTTGGCAATTTTTTATTACTATTTCAATCTTGCTGCTTGTTATTCATCTATTTAGAGATTCTGTATCTTACTGGTTTAACCCAGGAGGGTTGTATATTTCCAGGAATATCATCTCCTCTAGGCTTTCTAGTTTATGCACATAAAAGTGTTCACAGTAACCTTGAAAAATCTGTTGATCTGTGTGGTATCAGTTGTAATATTTCCTGCTTAATTTCTAATTGAGCTTATTTGAATCTTCTCTCTTCTTTTATTGGTTAACTTGTGAAAATCTCTCAGTTTTATTTATCTTTTCAAATGACTAGCTTTTTGCTTCATTTATCCTTTGTATTTTGTTTGTTGGTTGGTTTGTTTCAATTTTATTTAGTTCTGCTCTGATCTTTGTTATTTCTTTTCTTCTGCTGGTTTGGGTTTGGTTTGTTCTTGTTTCTCCAGTTCCATGAGGCATGACCTTAGATTATCTATTTGTGCTCTTTCAGACTTTTTGATGTAGGCATTTAATGCTATGAACTTTCCTCTTAGCACTGCTTTTGCTGTACCCTAGAGGTTTTGATATGTTGTATTACTATTATTGTTCAGTTCAAAGAGTTATTTAATTCCTTCTGGATTTCATTGTTGGCCCGATGATTATTCAGGAGCAGGTTATTTAATTTCTATGTATTTGCATTATTGTGAGGTTTCCTTTTGGAGTTGATTTCCAATTTCCTTCCATTGTAATCTGGGAGACTGCTTGATATAATTTCAATTTTTGAAAACTTACTGAGGCTTGTTTTGTAGCCTATCATATGCTACAAATGTTCCATGTGCTGATGAATCAAATGTATATTCTGCAGCTGTTGGATAGAATGTTCTATAAGTATCTGCTAAGTCTATTTGTTGTAGGGTGTAGTTTAGGTCCATTGTTTCCTTGTTGACTTTCTGTCTTGATCTGTCTAGTGCTTTCACTGGAGAATTAATGTCCTCCACTATTATTGTGTTGCTGTCTACCTCATTTCTTAGGTCTAGCAGTGATTGTTTTTCAAATTTGGGAGCTCCAGTGTTAGGTGCATATATATTTATAATTGTGATATTTTCCTGTTGGACTAGTACTTTTATCATTATATAATATTCCTCTTTGTCTTTTTTTAAACTGCTGTTGCTTTAAAGTTTGTTTTGTCTAATAAAAGAATAGATACTCCTGCTGTCTTTTGGTGTCCATTTGCATGAAATGTCTTTTTCCACCTCTTTACCTTAAGTTTACATGAGTCCTTGTGTGTTAGGTTAGTTTCCTGAAGACATCAGAAACTTGGTTGGTGAATGCTTACCCATTCTGCCATTCTGTGTCTTTTAAGTGGAGCATTTAGGCCATTTACATTCAATGCTAGTTTTGAGATGTGTGGTACTATTCTATTCATCATGCTATTTGTTGCATGAATACATTTTCTTTCCATTGTATTATTGTTATATAAGTCCTGTGAGATTTATGCTTTAAAGATGTTGCAGTTTGGTGTATTTCAAGGACTTGTTTTAAGATTTGAAGCTCCTTTTGGCAGTTCTTGTAGTGCTGGTTTGGTAGTGGTGAACTCTCTCAGCAATTGACTGGAAAAGTCCATACCTTTCCTTCATTTATGAAGCTTATTTTTGCTGGATACAAAATTCTTGGTTGATAATTGTTTTGTTTAAGGAGGCTAAAAATAGAACTCCAATCCCTTCTAGCTTGTGAGGTTTCTGCTGAGAATCTGCTGTTAATCTAATAGGTTGTCTGGTGCTTTTGCCATACAGCTCTTAAGATTCATCTTTACTTTAGATAGGCTATGTGACTAGGAAATTATCTTTTTGTGATTAATTTCCAGGTATTCTTTGAGCTTCTTATATTTGGATGTCTAGATCTCTAGCAGGGCTCGATAAATTTTCCTTGATTATTCCCTCAAATATGTTTTCCAAATTTTTAGATTTCTCTTCTCCCTTAGGGATACCAATTATTCTTAGGTTTGGGCATTTAACATAGTCCAAAATTTATTGGAGGCTTTGTTCACTTTTTTTTGTTGTTGTTGTTCTGAGACAGAGTCTTGCTCTGTTGCCAGGGACCAGGCTGGATTGCAGTGGTGTGATCCTGGCTCAGTGCAACCTCTGCCTCCCAGGTTCAAACAATTCTCCTACCTCAGCCTCACAAGTAGCTGGGACTACAGGCATGCACCATCATGCCCAGCTAATTTTTGTATTTTAGTAGAGATGGGGTTTCACCATGTTAGCCAGGATGGTCTTGATCTCTTGACCTTGTGATCTGCCCACCTTTGCCTCCCAAAGTGCTGGGATTAGAGACATGAGCCATTGCACCAGGCCGACTTTGTTCATTTTTTAAAAAAATGTTGTTTGTTTGTCTTTGACAGATTGGGTTAATTTGAAAACCTTGTCTTCAAGCTCTGAACTTCTTTCTTCTGCTTGTTCAATTTTATTGCTGAGACTTTCCAGTGCATTTTGCATTTCTGTAAGTGTATCTTTGATTTTTAGAAGTTGATTGTTTTTTATTTATGCTTTCTATTTCACTGAATAATTTTTCTTTTATATTCTGTATCATTTTTTGATTTCTTTAATTTGGACTTCACTTTTCTCTGGTGCCTCCATAATTAGCTTAATAATTGACTTTCTGAATACTTTTTCTGGCAATTCAGAGATTTTTGCCTTGGTTTGGATCCACTTCCGGTGAGCTGGTATGATCTTTTGAGGGTGTTAAAGAACCTTGTGTTGTCCTATTACCAGAATTGTTTCTCTGCTTCCTTCTCATTTGGGTAGACTATGTCAGAGGGAACATCTGGGATTCAAGGCTGCTGTTCAGATTCTTTTGTGCCAAAGGGTGTTACCTTGATGTGGTGTCGGTCCCCTTCCCCTTGGAATGGGGTGTTCTGAGAGCCCAACTGTAGTGATGATTATTGCTCTTCTGGCTCTACCCACCCAGTAGAGCTACTGTGCTCTGTGCTGGTACTGGGGAGTGTCTGCAGAGTCCTGTGATGTGATCCATCTTCAGGTCTTGCAGCCGTGGACACCAGCATCTGCTCTAGTGAAGGTAGCAGGGGGGTAAAGTGGACTCTGTGAGGGTCCTTGGTTGTGTTATGGGCTGGTGTTATGCCAATTGTCATCCAGCCAAGAGGTGGCACTTTTAAGAGTGCATCAGCTACACTTAGTTTTTTGGCATCTCAGGGAGCCTGCAGCAGTGATCCACTTCCTTCAAAGGGACTGTGGACTCACTCAGCTTTCCTGGTATGTTCCTGTGGTAGTTCATGGAGCAAAAATTCACAGTGTAAGTCTCCATATGCTGCACTGTCCATCCGAGTGGGAGCTGCAAGCTAGTCCTGCTTTCTACCCACCACATTCCAGATTAAATGTTTAAAAAGCAAGTCACAGCTTTTTGCTGTATAAGAAACCTCTTTAAATATAAAAAATGTAGATGTATTAAAAATTAAAAAAAGGAAAAGCTCTATGATGCCCACACTATCCACAAGAAAGTTGGAGTAGTTATATAACATCAGGCAAAACAGACTTCAGAAAAAGGAAAGTTATGTAATAATAAAGGGTCAGTTCTCCAAAAAGACATAACAATCTGAAATATGTGTGCACCTATCAAATCTTAATCAAACCTTCAAAGTACATGAAGCAAAAATAATGGAACTTTAAGGGGAAATAAGAAATAATTGCAACTACAGTAGAAGACTTTAACACTCCTCTCTCAGGAATCAACAAAACAGTAATAATAAATTAGTAAAGATCTTGTGGTGCTTTGTAGTGTTAATTTGACTAGGCTGACCTACATTTTTCATAATTCCATTTCCTATATGTTTCTGGTTAAGAATGATCAATAGAAATGTTCTTGTACCAGATTAGAAAGGTGGAAGTGAAAACAAAGCCATTTTATAGCTCACACATGTTATCTCTTATCTGCTAGCTAATTTTGTGGGGGAAAGTACAGCAATCAAGTATGTAACTGCTATACCTTTCTCTGATGCTCCTTCAGTTCCACTAATTCCTGAGCCAGGAGTGTGTCAAGTTCTAATAATGAGCGGCAACAGCAATAGCTTATCTTGTAGGAAATCCATATCATTAAGGACAGAGGTATAATCACTGAAGTGTTTCAGTCTATCTTATGATGCAGCTCTTGTTTGCGGGGTCACAGCTTGTCCTGACTCTTCCCTATATTACGTTATCTTTTCTTCCTAACTGCATGCCCTGTCAACTTCAGCTTCAGCATTAAATGCAAAGACAAGAGTCTTACAGACACTGACAAGTTCCTATAATTGTATAATGTCAAATCCTAGTAATAAATCCATTAATTTATCTGTATCTAAATATACATATCTTTATATATGTTTGCATCTACATCTCCACTTACATTTATATTTACATCTACATTCATATTCATATTGACATCTTATGGTCTGCTTCTCTGATTAAAGCCTATTTGGTACAGAATTGAGTACTAAGAGTGGTTTCAGGGTGACAGAACCTTTAGAATGAGTTCTGTGAAATGGTTCTTTAAACTGGATTCTTGAATATGACTAGACTTAAAGGCATTAATAACCTTATTTCTGAGGCTAAAGGGAATATTGACCATCCATGACACACAGTGGCGAAACAGTACTCAAAATATCACCTGCAGATAATGTAATCAGTGCCTATAGAATGCAGGCAATTGCTGGGCACGGTGGCTCACGCTTATAATCCCAGCACATTGGGAGGCCGAGGCGGGTGGATCACGAGGTCAAGAAATCGAGGCCATCCTGGTCAATATGGTGAAACCCCGTCTCTACTAAAAACACAAAAAATTAGCTGGGCATGGTGGTGCGGCCTGTAGTCCCAGCTACTCGGGAAGCTGAGGCAGGAGAATCGTGTGAACCCAGGAGGTGGAGGTTGCAGTGAGCCGAGATCGCGCCATTGCACTCCAGCCTGGGTAACAAGAGCAAAACTCTGTCACAAAAAAAAGAAGGAATGCAGGTAATTGCTGCCATAGAACATTTTTGTGAAAATAAGAAATATAATGAGATCAATTGATTGGTTATGCTGAAGACATGTGGAAAAGAAAATGAGATCAGGACCTTAAATCCTGAGCTTACAGGCTGCATAAGAGACCTGAAAGCTTAAATAACTGTCCTAAAGTTAACTCTTATTTCTTGTAGCCATAGGGCAGATATTTTTGAACACCAGATCCAACATCTGATCCTGTAGGTGGCTGAATTACAAATGCAAAGTGAATTTACAGTTCCACAGTATCTCTTTTGTTAAAGTTAGAGCATTGATATGGATGGAGTAGATCATGGAAAATTGGGAAGGGGACAGATAGGCAGAATCCAAAAATGCTGGGGACTTTGAACTCCAAAATTCTGCTGAGCCTATGGAAGATCCTTTTAACCACTGCTCTAAGGAGGTTAGTCATCCTTTGCCTAAGAACCTGTAAGGTCTTTCCCTGAAGTAGATATCTTGGAAGGTGTTACTGATGGTCCTTTAGAACCATCCCAACTACATGTCTTTGCTTCTAAACCTATAATTAAAATCAAGAACCAGTATGTCTTAGAGGGTGAAACACAAAGTGTGGCCTGTGATGAGATCTGATATATACAAAAAATGACTTTTTCAGAAGATTGGAAAATATATGTAGGAATAGATTTTTAAAGTGTAGAATCAAAATGGAAGGAATATAAAGTTGGATCATGATAAATTCATTCACAGGGCTCACTAATAAGAGATTCTGAATTCAAAACTGAAGTACTGGAAATGACTCTAACAATTTTCTTGGTCAGTTGTCCAAAATGCAGAGCCAAAAGTAGTCTCCACCACCACATCTTAAGTAAATTATAGAATAAGTGCCAGATCTTTGTTCTGGTACACTATAGAGTATGTTATTCAAAGGTTTAGGGAGACTATTTTAAGAGAATGTAGAGAGTGTTTAGTGTATGCATTTTCATTTTAACATTTTTTTCATTATTTTTTGTGAGTATGTAGTAGGTGTATTGCATGCATTTTCTACTTGTTGTATGCAAAGTTTTATTTATAGCTATTTGTTTGAACTTATTAATTATATTATTCAACTTTGATATCTGTGATAATTTTCTTCTTCACCTGTTTCTGAGAAGCATTTGCTAAAACTCTCTGACATCAGTGGTTGATTTATCTGTTTCTTCTTCTAACTCTGTTAGTTTGCTTTTTTATGAAAGTGATTCTGTAATGATAACAAAAAAAATGTATACTTCTTTCATTTAACTTGACCTTTCCTTTGGGCATTGTCCAAAAAAGAGCCTATTCACAAAATAGCATTAATAAGTTTAATGGTAATTTTATTAAAGCTTACATAGGTCACATGGAAAAGGGTTATATTTTGCAGTGTATAGCATTCATTTAAAAAATTTTTATTGTAGTTGGCTTCTTCCAAGTTTCTCTTTCTGGCCTCAAATCCAACAGATATCCTCCTTTCCTTTTCTTCCTTTTGGCACTACAATTCCTGACTCTATCCTGTGCCCCTGCCCCAACTCACTTCACTCACAACCATGAACTGCCACCAATCTCTCTTTTGGTTTATCATGTACAGAAATTCAGCTTTATCTAGGATTCTTGCCCTCAAACATATGATTTTGCCTGCTACTCCATATAAATTCAATACATCAAAGACAATTTTGATGAAAAGTGACATACTGATTATGCTCAGAAAATGAATTATTCTTTAGTAACTAGGCCCCATCTTTCTTAGGAGGTGGTTGAAACTTATATATGTGATTAGTACAATATTTTTTATTTCAAATATTTCAATTTAAAATGATGCATCTTTTTATATTGAAAGAGGAGAGAGACAAAATTGCATTTTTCTTTTTTTGTTATCTAAAGATTCACAAGTAACAGCCTGAATTAATGAACTGGATTTATGTTTTGACTGCAGGTTTTAATCAGATTACTGAATCTGATGTTTCAGCATCTCTTATAGGCAGCCACTCCACTGACTGCTGGCCTGACATGTCATTTAATCCAGTCCTAATCTAAGATCATGACAAAAGAAAATGATAAGCTTCCTTGGAAAAATCAATGAATTTAATGTTCTTTTTATCTCATTGAAAGATTTGTCTCTTGACTGTGCTTTCCCTCTTCACAAATTTACACACGGAAAACCTCTTTTTGGCTCGACTTGGCTTACACCTGTAATCCCAGCACTTTGGGAGGCTGAGGCAGGTGGAACACCTGAGGTCAATGGGGTGAAACTCCATTTCTACTAAAAATACAAAAATTAGCCAGCTACTCAGGAGGCTGAGGCATGAGAATCACTTGAACCCGGATGGCGGAGGTTGCAAGTGAGCCGAGATCGTGCCACTGCACTCCAACCTGGGTGACAGAGCAAGATTCGGTCTCAAAAAAAAAAAAAAAGAAAAAGAAAAGAAAACATCTTTTAAAAATAAATTATATAATGTTTTAGATGATAAGACATCGGTCTGAGATCAGGATTGATAATTACAATAGTCTCAGGTGACATAATTCAGGAAGGCAAAATTAACTTTAACTTTATACCCTTTATCTTTATTTCTATTTCAAGTCTACATATCTTCTTTGATAAATATAAGCTTAGTCAATCCTAGGCATGAACTCAGCACTGGAATTTCTCCCAATTTATTTTCTTCCTGTGGCATCATCTAAGTTCAAGAGAACTCAGATGGAGTGAATTAGGTGGTCTGTGATCACTGACTTTGTCTACTTTGGTATCTGCCGAGTCCCTCACCCAGGCTTGTCCTTATGCCTGGTTTCTTCCCTCTGTTATCTTTTCCATGTATGATGTCAGGCCAGTCATTGATACTTGCACCCTGAAACCTCCATACACTAGTTGAGTGATGTCTTCAGGTCTGCCAAATCTCTCTCTCATCCAACTCTGTACCTTCTTAATAGCATATGGAGATTTGGAACTATATCAATTCATTCCAAGGCTTCAAAGATTGCATCTGGGGCCTATTGGACTCTAAAAATCCATGCAGCAAATTTTATTTACTGCTTCAATATCAGCATAACCACTCCACACTGCTGCTCCTTAAATGGGAAGGAGATCATTGTGCTATCTACACTTAAATCTCCAAACTTAGCTATTTATATTGGCATACTCCTACCCACCTTGAAGAACTAGTCCTAAATGAAGAAGAGTGCAAGCTCAAAAGAGCATCTAACTCGCTATAAAACCCATTCACTTGACCTATTATTTATTAGAGTATTTTAAGTTTAGTGTATAGCAATTATTGAACTCTGACTATTTTGTTCTGTTATGCTCCCCATCCCACCACTCCACAGTTTAGCTCCTGCCTAAAATTAAAGAAGAGGAACAGCAACAAAAATAAGTATGTTCAATCCCCAAAAGCACATCAGTTTATATAACTGCAAATAAAAACTGACTTTCTAATCATGGTTCTTCTATTAATCCATTCTATGACACTGTATGAATCATTGTACCTTTCTGAGTGCTAGTTTCCTCATCTATAAATTATGGGGATTAAACTAGGTGCTTTTTAGAATCCTTTGCAGCATTAATATTCCATGATTGCATGTTTTCAGACTACAATGCATTCCAAGTCCAGCATTGACAAGTTCCATCTACAATCAGCCCCCCAGTTTAAAGAGGAAGATATTATATAATTTATATTAAAGTAATTTGAAAAGTTAAATGTACCATAGAAATAAACGTTGGTGTACAGCAATTTGATGTCTGACAATTTTCTTTTACAGCCTTCAGCCGATTAAATGTGTGTTAGCAATTCACTATACTGTACTCATTGCTGCAGAGCACAAAAATGAACCTCAATCTTCCATTCTCCTTTTTAATGTACTCCAGATACTAGTTTCAGCACCATCTAAATTCTCACCCTTTCTTACATCCTTCCACCATTCCTCATCCATGGGATCAGGCAAGTTAAGCAGAGTAAACAAAAGAGGCAAGAGACTTTGGGCCAATGTTGAGTGCCTTGACCAACTGTATCGATTTTTATCCATTATTGTTCTTTTCACATGTTAAGCACTTCTTTAACCTATTTCAAATGAAGTGATGCCAAAAGATAAGTAGTTACTTCCCAAATCTCTGCTTTGAAGAATTCCACCCTACTGGCGTTCATGTTCATGATTTAGTAAGAAAGAGCTTAGGCTTTGGCCAGGCGCTGTGGCTTTGGGAGGCCGAGGCATGTGGATCACAAGGTCAAGAGATCGAGGCCATCCTGGTCAACATGGTGAAACCCCGTCTCTACTAAAAAAAAAAATACAAAAAATTAGCTGGGCATGGTGGCACGTGCCTGTAATCCCAGCTACTCGGGAGGCTGAGGCAAGAGAATTGCCTGAACCCAGGAGAAGGAGGTTGAGGTGAGCCGAGATCGCGCCATTGCACTCCAGCCTGGGTAACAAGAGTGAAACTCCAGCTCAAAAAAAAAAAAAGAAAGAGCTTAGGCTTTAGCATTCGACAAACTAGCACAAAATCCATGCTTGATTCTTAGCACCTTTGTGGCCTTGGGCCAGCCTCTTAGAGCCTCAATTTTTCCTCTTTTAAAAATGTTGATTAAAATAAAAAACCAGAGTGTTTGTGTGGATTATAGTTTAGAGTTAACACATATACTGGTTGTGGAGTACTTTATGCACTGTGGATCCTCAATGCTTGGTCAATACAGTAATGCCTATGGCCAGGGTGGCCCATGGATGTGGGTAGTCCCAGACAAACATTTTGTATGGAGCCATTGCCTATATAAGCAATTCGATTTAAAACCATTATTATACAATTTATTGGCATGTGAAGTTTATTGATTTATTAATGATTAAGAGTAATGAGAAGAGACACATAATTAATAATCATTGTTTAATTAATGCACATAAAAGTTATTCATGGTGTTTATACACAATTTCTAACTGTTTAAGTCTAAGAACCACATCTTGTATTTTTTATTGTAAAATACACTATCCTAATTGAATTTCTTATTCCTCACTGTGAGAAAAGAAGTAGTAACACTATTGTTATAGACAATGTCCTGGTCTTCAGAATCTGTGTATATTGAAACAGTATAGATCTTCTTGTCTCTGTAATCCCTAATGTCATTCATATATTCTTCGTTCTTTTATTACTTATAACACCATATTATTCTTCATTTGGCCTATGAATACTAGCTTCCAATGACCCCATCAAAAGTTGTTGCTAAGATCACAAATGCATGTGTACTCAGAGTATGCAGGAAAATGTGTCTAAAAATTTTTTTATGGTCATGTTAAATGTGTCATTTTATAACATAAAATATAGAACATCTTTCAACTATGTCTTCCTAGGCCACATGCAATAACAACATTCTTAGAATGTAGTCTCTCAATGTTGACCATGTTCCTGCCTTCTACATGCTATCATCAGCAAAAAGGATAAGAAGACATTCATGAGCAGAATGAGTGGAATGTCACTTCTTTTCTAGCATGGTTTAAGAATGCACTGGGTGCTTACATGTAAGGTAAGGGAGAAATTTCTCAGAAGGGCCTGTGGTGTTGTGAGAACCGTTCTGAAAGTTCTCAAGTCCTCAGAGGAAATAGGTGGGGCCTCTCCAGACGGCCTACAGGCTCAGGGTGCCACCTTTTCAAAAAAAAATGTGGTGACCATCCTGGGTGCCAGTGGAGAGGACACACAGGGTAAAGGATAACCGTGCTACCCTCTTCTAATATCAGGTGCTGTGTAAGGGCAGGGAAAGGCTCATGGTAGGAACACAGATGGGTGAATCCCAATATACAGGCTCACACACATGGCCCAGAGATTGGCAATGGATCCTAGGTGTCCCAGAGCCCTGAATTTATCCCATACCCAATGTGAGCTGCACCCATAATCAATGTGTAAATACTTTTCTGGAGTCACAAATTTGTACAATGACACAAAATAAATATTACACTGGTAGTGGAAATAATATTTCCCCTAGGCTGGACCAGACTACTCACCTAGACAGGACTTGACCTCTAGCAATAGCAATAACCTATTAGGTAAAGCTTCTTGACATCTCTGGTCAATCTAATGTGATTGGGAGGGGTGTAGATTTGGAGAGCTCTCAAAAATAGAGAAACGAGGACTAGGACCCACTAAATACTGGGCTGGATGTGGAACTTCAGCCTAGATGACGTTATTGATATTGATGGGTTCCAGGCACCAGATGAGGACTTAGAACATTTTAAGAAAGAAACTCTAAAGTATGGAACCCTCTGAGAAGTCAGGAGCAAAAGCCCTGTTTGTTCGGGCCTAGAGCAGTACTCCCTGTTGCCACAGGCAAAGTCAAATCTTTAACAAAACTGTCTGAAGAAAGCAGTGTTCCCATGATCTTATGGGTCAAGTGAAGGACTTTACAATAGAATAAAAAGACTGTTATTTTTCAGGATTGGGGAACTGTTTTAGAAAAACTCTCAAACCATATTTTTCTTCTACTCTAATACCACCACCACAATAATCATCAACATGGAAGAGGACTTCTGACCAAATGTGTGGGGGCTCCTCCCCATCACCAAGCAGTGGACACCAGCTGTATGTCTTCCAATTCAATTCCAACACTATCTACTTGGAGACAGTGTCAGATCCCACAAGTTGAGGGCTCAGTCCCCAGGCTGCCCCATCCCTCCCAGGCACCTGGTGTTAAGTACGGGCCTCTGGAACTTCTGACTGACTGGCTTCAACTTGGGGTTCCTATGACCCCCTCTTTGGGTTTGCTTAATTTGCTGGAGAAGGTCACATAACTCAGAGAAGCACTTACATTTACTGGTTTATTATAAAAGGATTATAAATTGATCTATTATAAAGACACATGCACATGTATGTTCGTTGCAGCACTGTTTACAATAGCAAAGACCTGGAACCAACCCAAATGCCCATCGATGACAGACCGGACAAAGAAAATGTGACACATATACACCATGGAATACTATGCAGCCATAAAAAAAACAACGAGTTTGTGTCCTTTGTTGAGACATGGATGAATCTAGAAACCAACATTCTCAGCAAACTGACACAAGAACAGAAAACCAAACACTGCATGTTTTCACTCATAGGTGGGTGACGAACAATGAGAACGCTTGAGCACAGGGAAGGGAACAACACTCACAGGGCTAGGTGGGAGGGTGGAGGGAAGGGGAGGGGAGGGACAGAGGAGGGTAGGGAGGATGGGGAGGGATAACACCGGGAGAAATGCCTGATGTAGGTGATGGGGGGGGACGGGACAGAGACAGCAAACCACCATGGCATGTATGTACCTATGCAACAATCCTGCAGGATACAGGCTGTGCACATTTGCCCCAGAGCACAAAGTACAATTAAAAAAAAAAGAAGATATTATAAAGGTACAGATAAAGAGAGATGCATAAGGCAAGGTATGGGAGAGGGTGTGTGGAGCCTCCATGCCTTCCCTAAGTGTTCCACCCTTCTAGACCTCCATGTGTTCAACTATCTGGAAGTTTCCCAAACACAGTCATCTTGGGTTTTAATGGCTCCATGAGATCAGCATTCCTTCCCCTAGGGTATAGAATGGGAATGCTGATGTCATTGGAACAATAACTACCAATTGTAATTGTCCAACCAGATTCTTCTTGCCCACTGCACAGAAAAAGCCACCAATACACTGAGACAGATAGCATTGCAGTAGAGAGAGTTTAATTATCACCAGGCTGCTGAGCAGAAGGACAGGAGATATTTCTCAAATCTGCCTTCACAAGAACTCAGATGGTAGGGTTTTTAAGAATAACTTAGTGGGCAGGGGCTAGAAAATGGGAACTACTGAGTGGTTGGGGATGAAATCATAGGAATGTCAAAACTATCTTGTGCACTGAGTTTGTTTCTGGGTCGGGGACACAGGACCTTTCAAGTTTGTTTCTTGGTATTAGTCACAGGTTCATTTGGAGTTAGAAGGTCACGAGAATGCAAAAGTCTGAAAAAGATCTCAAACATTAGTCTTAGGTTTGGCAATAGTGATGTTATCTATAGGAGCAATTGGGGGAGTTACTAACGACCTCCAGCTACATGACTCCTGAGTAGTAAGCAGTTACAAAAAGACGAATTCTAAAACAATGACTGGTTAGAATTTAATTATGCCTACATCCTAACAGAATTTAGGCCCCTACCATAATTCTAATCTTGTGGTAAATTTATTAGGTATACAAAGGCACTTTTGGTCCCTGAGCAAGGAGGAGGTTAGTTTCAGGAAGGAACTGTTATCATCTTTGTTTTAACGTTAAACTGTAAACCAATTCCTCCCCTAGTTGGCTTAGCTTAAGCCCAGGAATGAGCAAGAACAATTAGCTTGTGAGGTTAGTAGCAAGATGGAGTCAGCCGTGTTAGATTTCTCTCACTGTCATCATTTTGGAAAAGGCAGTTTCACAATGAACATTAATAATTATTTAATATTGAGCTCTGTAGTCTTTCAACATGGTGTCAGAAACCTACTCATGAACACAGTCTCTAGAGATGGAAAATTAACATTGTTTTGTTATAAGCTCTTTGAGATACAGGAATTGACCATGTTTATTTCTAGGCTCCAGGGCCAGTCATCTACTGGGAGGAAGGTAAGAAAGTGTGAGAAAATACTGCTGGAAATTAAAAAAAGGAACGTTGTTTAGGTGACAAAATTGACTAAGTTTAAAATGTAGTATTTTAGTTTATTTTGAAAGATTCCATATTCTTCATGGAAGGTCAGGTGCATGAAGCATACATTTTATATGTCAGTTTACCTGGCTACTTATACCATCCCAAGACTAAACCAGGAAGAATTCGAATCCTTGAATAGACCAATAACAAGGTCTCAAATTAAGGCAGCGATTAATAGCCTACCAACCAAAAAAAGTCCAGGACCAGACAGGTTTACAGCCAAATTCCACCAGAGGTACAAAGAGGAGCTGGTATCATTCCTTCAGAAACTATTTCAAACAATACTAAAAGTGAGAATTCTTCCTAATTCATTTTATGACACCAACATCATCCTGATACCAAAACCTGGCAGAGACACAACTAGAAAAGAAAATTTCAGGCCAATATCCATGAAAAACACTGATGTGAAAATCCTAAATAAAATACTGGCAAACCGAATGTAACAGCACATCAAAAAGCTTATTCATCATGATCAAGTCGGCTTCATCCCTGGGATGCAGGGCTGGCTCAAAATAACCAAACCTATAAACATAATCCATCACATAAACAGAATCAATGACAAAAACCACATGATTATCTCAACAGATGCAGAGAAGCCCTTCCACAAAATTCAACGGCCCGTTATGTTAAAAACTCTCAATAAACTAGGTATTGATGGAACACATCTCAAAATAATAAGAGATAGTTATGACAAAACCACAGCCAATATCACAGTGAACAGGCAAAAACTGGAAGCATTCCCTTTGAAAACCAGCAGAAGACAAGGATAGCCTCTAACTTCTCCTAGTCAACATAGTATTGGAAGTTTTGTCCAAGGTAATCAGGCAAGAAAAAGAGAGAAAGGGTATTTAATTAGGAAAAGAGGAAGTCCAATTGTCTCTATTTGCAGATGACATGATTGTATATTTAGAAGATCCCATCATCTCAGCCCCAAATCTTCTTAAGCTGATAAGCAACTTCATCAAAGTCTCAGGATAGAAAACCAGTGTGCAAAAATCACACATTCCTATACACCAATAACAGACAGAGAGTCAAATCATGAGTGAACTCCCATTCACAATTGCTATAAAGAGAATAAAAATACCTAGGAATACAACTAACAAGGGATGTGAAGTCACCTTCAAGGAGAACTACAAACCGCTGTTCAAGGAAATAAGAGAGGACATATGGGGAAAGGATTTCCTATTTAATAAATGGTGTTGGGAAAACTGGCTAGCCATATGCAGAAAGCTGAAACTGGATCCCTTCCTTACAAGTTATACAAAAATTAACTCCAGATGGATTAAAGATTTAAACATAAGACCTAACACCATAAAAACCCTAGAAGCAAACCTAGGCAATACCATTTAGGACACGGGCATAGGCAAGAACTTCGTAACTAAAACGTCAGAAGCAATGGCAACAAAACCCAAAATAGACAAATGGGATCTAATTAAACTTAAAAGCTTCTGCACAGCAAAAGAAACTATCAATAGAGTGAACTGGCAGCCAAAAGAATGGGAAAAAAATATTTACAATCTACCCATCTGACAAACAGCTAATATCCAGAATCTACAAAGAACTTAAACAAATTTACAAGAAAAACACAAACAACCCCATCAAAAAGTGAACGAAGGCTATGAACAGATGCTTCTCAAATAAAGACATTTATGCAGCCAACAAATATATGAAAAAAAGCACATCATCACTGGTCATCAGAGAAATGCATATCAAAACCACATTGAGATCCCATCTCACATCAGTTAGAATGGCGATCATTAAAAAGATCAGGAGACAACAGATGTTGGAGTGGATGAAAAAATCACAGGACAAGCAATTACAGATTGCAAGCAATGCTCTGCTCCTACCACCAACTCTTCATGTGTTTTTGTTTTTTAAAACAATAATTGTATTGTTCTGTGATGGTAACTTTGCTCTGGGGTTTTTTTCCCTACGGAAAAAATAGACAACATTGGCTACTGAATCATCATTATGCTGTTCAGTCTTGAAAACAATTCTCTAATGTTGGGCTACAACTTGCCCTGTGATATATTTTCACAAATTATAAAAATCCCCCCACTTTGAGGATGGAATTAGAAAAGCCACTCTCAGAGTGAAAACAACCCTTAGGGTATACAACTGTGTATGCAGAGCAAGAACAGAACTTCAGTTGTCCCTCATCTCACGGCCTTGGCCTTTGTGCAATGCATAATTTGATTCACCATTTATGGTAGCTCTTCTCTTGAGGTAATTTGTACAAACTGGAACAACTTAAAACCTTTTCTTTGAGTCATCTGGTTGGAAGCTTCAGATAAAAAGATCACAACACATTCTGAATTGCAATCATGCAGTATTTCTACATTTTTTTAGATACTAAAGAAAATCACTAAACCTAACTCATTAAAAAGAATTTTGTAGTTGTGGTTCCTACTACTTGGGCTGCTTCAATTTTCTCAGTGTTCAATGTGATGCATCCTATGTAAGATGCTGGGCACATAGGGAATCAGTCAAAATTGCAGAAAAGTTGCTTACTGGACTGCCCCATCTTCCTTGTGTCTTATTCTCTCCCACTCCTTGCTTTTGATTCCTCTTGCTATAATCCACAACATGCCTTGGCTCCTTAAGTCAAATTAGTTCAGGCTCTCACATCTTGACAACTATCCTGGCTGTAAATGGCATTGTCTCTCTAGCTCAGCAAGGCTTTCATGGACATAATTAACTAATGTTCTTTGCATATTAGCTGGGTCTTCAGGACACCCTAATCTGTATACTTCTGACAGATTCTTTCTGGTTTATTTTCCTTCCTTTCTCAGTTTGGACTGAGGCTTACTATTTTGACCACAGTTTTATCAGCACTACGTATTTATTTTGATCCTCTGTCACCACTCTCCAGCTGAGATCCTTAACCTAATCATTCTCAAACTATGTTCTAGTAACACTTTAAACCAGCAGATTTCAAATATAATATGGGACTCCTGAAGGTCCTAGAAGCCATTCCAGGACATCAGTGAGGTAAAAATCACTTTTATCATAATAATTATATGACATTTGGGTTTTTAATTCTCATTTTCCTCTCTGTAATGTACAAAAGAGCTTTCCAGACTGAACACAGAATATGAGAATTTCCCTGTCTTGTGTTCGTCCACACATTAAAGAGAGCTGCCGAAATTTAAAACAATGCTATTCTTCCCACTAAATTATTTGCTTTTCATATAGCTATTTATTCTAAAAATGTTCACATTCAAAGGATTTATTTTTTAATGAATTAATAAATAACTTCAAGGTTCTTAAAAGCTATGTGGCAAAAGCTTACAGATATACACAATTATGCAGCTCTGTGGGGACTCAGTAACTGTTAAGACTGTAAAGTTCCTCTGAGACCAAAAAGGTAGAAAATTCTATTCTAAAATATGAGCTAATAACAAAAAATTCTGAACTTAAACTTGATACTTGACCAATTGGAACTAATAGATATCTACAGAATTCACCCCACCCAACAACTACAGAATATACATCTTTTCCATCTACATATAGAACATATTCTAAGATAAACCACATGCTTGGCCATAAAGGAAGCCTCAATAAATTCAAAAAAATTAAAATCACACCAACCACACTGTCAGACCACAGTGCAATAAAAATAGAAATCAATATCAAGAAGCTGTCTCAAAATGAACAATTACATAGAAACTGAAAAAACTTGTTCCTTAATGACTTTTGGGGAAACAATAAAATTAAAGCAGAAATCAAAAATTCTTTGAAACTGATAAAAACAGAGACACTATTATACCAGACATTTTAGGATACAACAGTAGCAAGAGGAAACTTTTATAGTGCTAAATACCTACATCAAGAAGTTACAATGATCTCCAGCTAAAAACCTAACATGGCACCCAGATGAACTGTGAAAACAAAAATAAACCAACCCCAAAGCCAGCAGAAGAAAATAAATAACCAAAATCCAAGCAGAACCTAACAAAATTAAGATGCAAAATCTATACAAAAGGTCAACAAAAGTGTTTTCTTGAAAGAATAAACAAGATTGATAGATCACTAGCTAGATTAACAAAGTGAAAAAGAGAGACAATCCAAATAAGCACAACCAGAAATCACAAAAGTAACATTACAGCCAACCTCACAGAAATATAAAATATCCTCAGAGACTATCACCAACACCTCTATGTACCCAAAACTAGATAATCTAGGAGAAATGGATAAATTCCTGGAAAAACACAGCTTCCCAAGATTGAACTAGGAAGAAAGCAAAACCCTGAAGAGACCAGTAATGAATTCTGAAACTGAATCAGTAACAAAAATCCTACCAACAAATAGAAAGCCCTGGACCAGACAGATTCACAGCCAAATTCTACCAAATGTACGAAGAAGAACTGGTACCAATCCCACTGAAACTATTTCAAAAAATTGAGAAAAAGGGCTTTTTTGTAACTCAACCTATTAAGCTAGCATCATTTTGATATCAAAACTTGGAAGAGACACAACAAAAGAAGAAAACTTTAGGCCAGTATCCCTGATGAACATAGATATAAATATCCTCAACACAATTTTAGCAAAACCCAATCCAGGAACACAACACAACATTAATTCACTGTGATCAAGCAGGCTGTTTTCCTGGGATACAAGGCTGGCTCAACAAATGTAAGTCAATAAATGTGATTCATCACAAAAACAGAATTAAAAACAAAACCCGTATATGATCTCAATAGGTGCAGAAAAAACTTTCAGTATAATCCGACATTCCTTCATGTCAAATACCCTCAACAAAATAAGCATTGAAGGAACATACATCAAAATAAAAAGAGCCATCTATGAAAAACCCACATCCAGCATCACACTAAACAGGCAAAAGATGGAAGTCTTCCCCTTGAAGACTAGAACAAGACAAGGACACTCACTCTCCCCACTCCTATTCAATATAGTACTGATAGTCCTAGCCAGAGCAATTGGGCAAGAGAAAGAAATACAAGGCATCCAAATAGGAGAAGAAGAAGTCAAACTATATCTCTTTGCTAATGATATAATTCTATACCTAAAAAGACCTAAAATCTCTGACAAAAGTTTCCTCCTAGCTATGATAAACAACTTCAACAAAGTTTCAGGATACAAATTCAGTGTACAAACATCAGTAGCATTTGTATGCATCAACAATATTCAAGCTGAAAGCTAAATTAAGAATGCAATCCCACATACAATAGACACAAAAAGAATGAAATATCTAGAAATATAGTTAATCAAGGAGGTAAGAGATCCTGGAATAAGAAATACAAAACAACACTGGAAGAAATCAGAGTTGACACAAATAAATGGAAAAACATTCCATGCTCATGGATAGAAAGAATCAATACAGTTCAAGTGGCAATACTAAAGCAATTTACAGATCCAATGCTATTCCTATAAAACTACCAACATCATTTTTTCACAGATTTAGAAAAGACTATTCTAAAATTCATATGGATACAATGAATAGCTTGAATAGCCAAAGCAATCCTAAGCAACAAGAACAAAGCCAGGAGCATCACATTACCTGACTTCAAATTATACTATGAGGCTACTGTAAGCAAGAAATCATGGTACTGGTACAAAAAACTGGTACAAAGTAAATCTATAAACCTACAATCATCTGATCTTTCATAAAGTCGAGAAAAATAAGCAATGAGGGAAAGATTCCCTATGCAATAAATGGTGCTGGGATAACTGGCTAGCCATAAGCAGAAAAACGAAACTGGACCCCTACCTATCACCATATACAAAAATTAACTCGATTTGGACTAAAGACTTAAATGTTAGACTCAAAGTAGAAAAACTAGAAGACAACCTAGGAAATATTCTTCTTGATATTTTCCTTAGCAAAGAATTTATGGCTAAGTCCTCAAAAGCAATGGCAACAAAAACAAAAATTGGTAAGTTGGACCTAATTAAACTAAAGAGCTTCTACAAAGCAAGAGAAACTATCAAGGGAGTAAACCAACAACCTACACTTCGGAAGAAAATATCTGCAAACCATGCATCTGACAAAGGCCGAATATCCAGAATCTATGAGGAACTTAAAGAAATCAATAAGCAAAAAACAAATAATCCCATTAAAAAGTGGACAAAAGACATGAGCAGACACTTCTCAACAATAGACATACAAGTGGCCAACAAACATGAAAAAATGCTCATCAGGCTGGGCATGGTGGCTCATGCTTATAATCCCAGCACTTTGGGAGGCCGAGGTGGGTGGATCACCTGAGGTTAGGAGTTCTAGACCACCTTGGCCAACATGGGGAAACCCTGTCTCTACTAAAAATACAAAATTGAGCTGGGCATGGTGGCCTGTGCCTGTAATCCCAGCTACTTGGGAGGCAGAGGAAGGAGAATCACTTGAACCCAGGAGGCAGAGGTTGTAGTGAGCCGAAATCACGCCACTACACTTCAGACAGGGTGACAGAGCAAGATTCCATCTCGAAAAAGAAAAAAGGCTCATCGCTCATCATCCCTAATCATCAGAGAAATGGAAATGAAAACCACAATGAGATACAATCGCATACTAGTCAGAATGGCCTGTGTTAAAAATTCCAAAAACAAGATTCTAGAGAGGCTGCAGAGATGGGGCAACACTTATATACTATTGGTGGGGATGTACATTGGTACTGCCACTGTAGAGGGCATTTTGGAGATCTCTCAAAGAAATAAGAGTTAAACTATCATTCAACACAGCAATCCCATTCCTGGGGGATAGCCACAGGGGAAAATAAGTCATTCTACCAAAACGATGCATGCACTTGTATGTCCACCATAGCACTATTCACAATAGCAAAGACATGGAGTCAACCCAGGTTCTCATCAACTCTGGAATGCATCAAGAAAATGTGGTATGTATATACTATAGAATACCACACTACCAAAAAAGAGAAGGAAATCATGTCCCTTATAGCATCATGGATGTAGTGGAGGCCATTATCCTAAGCGAACTAATGCAGAAACAGAAAACCAAATACCACATGTTCTCACTTGTGAGACCTGACCTCTGAGTATAGATAAACATAAAGATGAGAACAATAAGCACTGGAGAATACAAGAGGGAAGAGGCAAGGGGTTGGGCAAGGGGTGAAAAGCTACCTGTTGGGTCTTGTGCTGACTACCTGGGAGACAGATCATTTATACTTCAAACCTCAGCGTCATATGATACACCTTTGTAACAAACCTGCACATGTACCCCCAGAATCTATAATAAGAGTTGAAACAAAAGTGGAGTTGGAAACAAAATAGAATAAAAGAGTTAACTTGTGAATACTTTAGAAGTATTATTTTCCTGGGTGCTTATAACACCTATATTCCTGGGTGTTATAAGCACCCAGGAATATAACACTGGATATCATGCCCCATAGTAGTTGGACATGGGAGTGTGGAGGTCAGAATACAGATATATGAGAAAGATTCATTGGAGCTTTGTGAGTCTTTGGTATGTAAATGATAATTTAGGCAATAGGTATGGTTCATTGTTCCAGAGAATGTATAGAGCAAGAAGAAAATTAGCACTCACTGCAAGGGAACAGCAACCTGAAATGATAGATATTTAAAGAAGAACTTGCAAAGAAGGCCAAAATGAAATGTCCAGAACAAGGAAATGAGGAGACTGAAATGTCATATAAACCAAGGAAAACTTGTTTCTGTAAGAACAGTGCTCAACAGTGTTGAATGCTGCTAATGGATCAAGTAAGAAATCTCATTTGGCCCCAGGGAAGGTCTTAGTTACTTCAGTAACAGATTCATTGATATTGTGGGTGAGGGGTTGGCAGAAGACACATTTAAATGGTTTTAGATAAAGTAGAAGATGAAAAATTTGAGATAGCAACACTCTCAAGGAATTTGAGAAGAGGGGTAATGTGATAACTGTGTGGGAGTATACATAGGATAGGGAAGGGTTTTGTAAGGAGGAAATACTAATAACTAGCTCACAAAAGGGTTTAACAGTCTTTTAATGTAATTATCTCCATGTATTTGTGTTTCGTGTATAATTACAAGTACCTTGAGTTAAATGGTCTATTTAATATCTCTATATATTCTCAGCATCTGCTACTTATCTGGAAAATTACAGGAACATCATACAGATTTGCTTCTAATTAGTTAATTACCTATATTAGTGTTTCTTAATATAAAACAAGTCTTACAGTTTCCCATGAACAATAGAAATACAGAGTTAGCTATCATTCTGCATGAAAGAGGCATTAAAAATCCATATGTTTTTAAAAGGCCATGGCAGCTCATAAATACCATATAGACAGGAGAATATGATATTAAAATTCTGAAAAACACAAATCATTGTTAATCCTCAGTAAAATGTGCATTCCTTGTTTCTCCACAGAAGACAAGATGTGTACTGTGACATCTATGTCAAGCCAATGGCAGCAGGTAGAACAGTGGAGAAACACCAACTGTGGGAACTCTGAGAAAATGACTGACTTTTGACAGATGTAAAGATGTCCTCACCCATCTATGTATATCTATAAGTAGAACTTTGAAATCCTAAACAGACAGTGTAGTTGTTAAGTGATCTTCTAAAGGTCTATGAAGTATTAATGAAGCAGAATCATTACAGGAAGTCATACGTTCAGAAGGAAAATAAAATGAGTTGAGTTAAAAGAATGGTGATTAAAATTTATATATCCATTTTATAATTCTTTAATTATTTTCATGAGATTACTCTAACATCTGTGTATAAAAAATTTCATTACAAACACAAGACACATAGGGGCCTCTATAGACTCACAAATAAAATGAAAATTATGCACAACTGAGAAATCAGAAGTATGTTAATGATTACTTGTTTTGTTCATTTGTGAGATGGATAATTGGCAAAGTGAATATTCTCTTCCATAATATTTCACTAAAGAAACATTTTCTTTCAAACTAGCAGCTTGTTTTAAAGAGAGTAGGGCCAATGATATGCTCTGAAAATGTGTTCATAGATACCATCTAGCTCTAATTACTGATAGCAGCCACTCAGGGCGAATAAACAATTATCTCTCAGTATGCAGGTAAAACATAGGGTAAGACTCAAACTTCGACCTTGTTTCTAATGGACATTATCATATTATTGCCCATTGTCTTTGCATGGCCTTTTTGTCTGGGGAGGGGGGGAATGTCCACATTGTCACCATTGACTCTCCAGTGTGGAAATCAGAAATAAATTCTCAGCCTCCCTTGCACATAGGAAGAAGGTATGTGACCTGAGTGCTGCAATCAGACAGACCTGCTTCCCAGTGGGTGCAAGGCTGAGTTTCTAACACAGAAGTGCAATCAGTGCTAGCTGTGCTAGTGGAGTTAAACTTCTGGCATTTAACATACAACAGAGGCTGTGGGCACAGTATGCTGAATAGTCCTGTTCCGTGTCATGATTTGGCATATCGCTGTTAGGAGCTTGGTTTTGAGTCTATTGTTTTTCAATGCCATCCCAGTAAATCTATTAATCACCTGATATTCTTAAATACATCACAGTTCTGATAAAACTAGCCAGCACAGATTCTATAGTTTCCAACTAAGTGATCTGACTGATATACCTTTGGAACTCAGGAACAAAAAAAAATTTCAAGATCTCAATGCTTCTTTGAGTTATTAAAATATTGATTCAAAAAAATTTATCTGAAGTCAATTTATTGGCTATTTCTATTCTGAAAGGGTAATAAAGCTGAGCAATAAAGTACAAGAAGTTCATGGCCTGCAGGACTTGGAGTTTACATCTTGGCATCACTATTGCTAGCTATAGATAAGTAACTTAACTTCATTTATTGTCATTTGAATCACTGATGATAAATAGTAATACTTAATGATTGTTAGGATTAGAAGGGATACTATTTATAAAGTATTAGTCCAATCTTTTATACCTCAAGCTGACTGACAAAGAGCTTTTTATCCAGCTATTGCTAATGACACATAAGTTTGGTGAATTTTCTGTTACAGAGAATCTAATCCACTCCAACTACTTTAAGCAGAAAAATATTTATTTTAGAGGATTAAATGACTTTCAGAATTTTTGGAATGGCTGAAGAAATTGAGGCTAGGGTGAGCTTCTAGAAAAATCCTGAAAGCCACCTGCAGAAAATGCTAACAAGGAAGCTGCTATCCAGATCTTGACTGGAAAAATGTAGAATCAGGAAGCTTTGTAATAACTAGACATCTTTTCCTATTGCTTCTGGTTCTACCACCTGTGCTTTGCTAAAGAAGCTACCTGCTAAATCACAAAACTATTATTCTAATTCCTGTTACTATATCTTAGTTTGGTCTATTTTTTAACTTGCATTCACAGAACCATTCCATATTATGTTTGTAAGCTTCGTGCATTTTATCCTGTGTGAAGAAACAAGTACAATCTTTTTTCATTGCTGTTCAGCAGGTTGTGACAGGCAGAATAACGGCTTTCCAAATATGTCTATGTCCTAATCCCTAGCATCTGTGAATATGTTACAATACATGGCAAAGGAGAATTGACTTGCATATAGAATTAAGGTTGCTAATCAGCTGACCTTAAAACAGGGAGATTAGCCTGTATTCTTACGGTGAGCCCAGCCGTAATCATCAGGATCCTTAAAAGTGAAAGAGGGAGGCAGATACTATGTTAGAGGGGTGCAATATGAGAAGAAACTGGCTGCCTTTGCTAGCTCTAAAGATGGAGGTCCAGGAACCAAGGAAGAAAATGAAGTACATAATTCAATACTAAAGGTGGGTGCTCTTTAGAAGCTAGAAAAGGTAGGGAGAGAGATTCTCCCTTAGAGACTCCAGAAAGGAATGCAGTTCTACTGCCATCTTGATTTTAGCCCAGAGCATCCTGTACTGGACTTCTGACCTGCAAAACTGTAAGATAATACAGTAGTGTTGTTTTAAGCCATTTAATTTGTGGTAATTTGTAATTTGTAAAAGCCAATATGGAAAACTAATAAGCAAGATTTCTCAACTTCAGCACTATTGACATTTTGGACCAAATAATTCTTTGTTGTGGGAACTATCCAGTGTAATGTAGGATAGTTAGCAGTTTCCCTGGATTCTATTTACTAAATGCCATTAGCATTCACACCAGTCGTGACAATAAAAAGTGTCTGCCAGAAACTGCCAAATGTCCTGAGGGTGGGGAGCAAGATCATTCCCAACTGAGAATTAATACTGTGTGGTATTTCATTTTACAAATATGTCACAAATTATTTAGCCACTCTATTATTTAAAAATATGTGGATTGTTTCAAAATTAAGATTACTACTAAAAATGCATCTATGAGTATCTGCATGTGTTTTGGTTAATATATGTGTACCTTACCATTATATGTATACCAAAAATATAAGAAAAGTGGAGTAACTTGATCACAGAACATGCCTTTTCTACCAATTTGTGATTCTATAGACAATGCATAGAAGTTCCTATTGCATTCTGTTCTTGCTAACACTCGGTGTGGCCTGCCTTCTTTATTTTAACCACTCCAGTAAATTTGTGATTAATAAAATTGCACATCTTTTAAATATGTGTATTCCCATTACGATATTCTTGTTTATGAAGTGTCTGATCAAGTTTTCAGCCCAATATTTTTTTGCACTGCCTTTTTTACGTTTTAATTTGTAGGGGTTATTTTTATATTCAAATACAAGTGCTTTGTTGGCTACATGCATGTTGACTGGATGATTGATCCTAATTATCTCAGTGTGGTAAGGTTGCTGTTATTGAATGGGGTTGGGATTAAGTCTGAAATCCAGGTGAAACTCTGTAGTGTTTTTAGGTGGGCATCTACCCCAATTTTTGCATCCTTAGCATTATGAGGCTACCTAAAATTCTATAATCCTTCGCAGTAGCTTTCTGAGTTGGGTTTTTGTTTTTTTTTCAGTTTTCAAAAATTTATTTTTTTATTTTGAAATTTATTCCATTTTATTTTTCCATAGGTGATTGGGGTACAGGTGGTGTTTGGTTACATGAATAAGTTCTCTAGTGGTGATTTGTGAGATTCTGGTGTACCCATCACCTGAGCAGTATACACTGCCGTCTATTTGAAGTCTTTTATCCCTCACCTTCCTCCCACTCTTCCCCCCAAGTGTCCAAAGTCCACTGTGTCATTATTTTATTATTATTATTATTTATTTTTTAATTACTTTTTTTATTGCATTTTTGGTTTGGGGGTACATGTGAAGAACATGCAAGATTGTTGCATAGGTACACACATGGCAGTGTAATTTGCTGCCTTCCTCCCCTTCACCTATACCTGGCATTTCTCCCCATGCTATCTCTCCCCAACTCCCCATCCCTCACTGTCCTTCCCCTGTTTCCCCCCAACAGACCCCACTCTGTGATGCTTCCCTCCCTGTGTCCATGTGTTCTCATTGTTCAACACCCGCCTATGAGTGAGAACATGTGGTGTTTGATTTTCTGTTCTTGTGTCAGTTTGCTGAGAATGATAGTTTCCAGGTTCATCCATGTCCCTACAAAGGACACAGGCGTGGTAGCTCACAGTTGTAATCCAAGCACTTTGGAGGCCAAGGCTGGTGGATTACCTGAGGTCGGGAGTTCAAGACCACTGTGTCATTCTTATGCCTTTCTGCCCTCATAGCTTACCTCCCACGTATCAGTGAGAGCATACTATGTTTGGTTTTCCATTCCTGAGTTATATCACTTAGAATAACAGTCTCCAATCTCATCCAGGTAGCTGTGAATACCATTAATTCATTCCTTTTTATGGCTGAGTAGTTTATCTCAAGTGTCTTGAGAAGAAACACCTTCACGTGTACGGCTCACATCAGTGTCTCCCTTCTCTTCAGAATGCTGCTCATTTTGGCAGTCCCAAATCTCATCTTTGTCTTCCTACTTCTAAGCAGTTGCCAAAAGCTCTGCTGGCTTCTCTACTTACTACCTGTAGTTCTCTGCCTGATTTGTCTTCTAATGCCCTACAAAAATTGTCAAATACCCTGAGGGGAAAAGGCAAAATTCAGTTCACTTATCCATGCTTCTCTTACATCTGTGATCTTGTTTCATATATTCTGGTTGCTGGGAAGGTCTTCATACCCTCAAACAGATGATTCTGTATTTTGGAGCATTGTGCAACTGGTTAAGTATTCTCAATAGGAGACATGGTCTACTGAATCCCATAATGCCTGGAAGCAGAAGTCCCTCAATAGAATTTTTTTTTCTTTTTTTTTTTTTTTCTGGTACTTTTTTTCCTCCTGTTCAAGTGCAGGAGTACTCATTCACCAGTGTCACTAACTGAAAACTGTCTTAAGAGTATACAAGTGGAAAATCAGCACTTTTATAATTCTTTAATGTATGTGGATAGGCTAGGCTCTAGGAAACAAAGATAATTACATTTTATAACTCTGTAGTTTTCTCATTTGTGTTTATCCAGGTTTATTCTAAAGAAGAAAGAAAATCTATATGCATGAAAAGATGGATTAAGATTATATCCTTAAAAGTTTTGAACTACTCAAAATTAAGATTTGGGAAACAGAAGTACTATATAACCTAGGAAAACTGCCACTAACCGTGAACTCCCGTGGCATTTTCTTTGCACTTCTTTGCTTTCTGTTCGATTGTGTGTGTTTTTAGCACCCTCAATAGAATTTTAAAGCATTAAATGTCACATTCATTCATATTTGTTCCAAATTCCCTCATTCTTGCAGTCCTACAATTTTTCGGATAATACCAGTTTTACAAAGTTAACATCCACAACATTAAACTCGTTTCTGATTTCTTTTTTTTTTTTGAGATGGAGTCTCACTCACTTGCCCAGGCTGGAGTGCAATGGTGCGATCCCAGCTCACTGCAACCTCTGCTTCCTAGATTCAAGCAATTCTCCTGTCAGCCTCCCGAGTAGCTGGGATTATAGGCACTCATCACCATGCCTAGCTAATTTTGTGTACAGGGTTTCATCGTATTGCCCAGGCTGGTCTTGAACTCCTGAGTTCAGGCAATCCTCCTGCCTCAGCCTCCCAAAGTGCTAGGATTACAGGCGTCAGTCACAGAGCCTGGCCTCATTTCTAATTTTCAGCTATGCCAGCCCTTGTAGCCAGTGATAAAAGAATCTTTCAGAAAAATCATAGAAGTTTGCTCAACTTTTAATTGTGCCCTGTTCTGAGAATGTAAAACTATGAGTTTATGTTCTTTCTTCTCTAGTATGGTTGGAAGGAGTAAGCCTCCCATTATATCCAATTTGCATTCTTCTTTCTCACCCAAAAGGTTCATTGCAATAGCTGCTCATTCTAATAAAAATCTAGTATCATTTCCTGTTAAATGACCACAGATGAAAATTAATTGTTTTGCCATGGTATAGCATGGATCATCAATTTCTTATTTCATGTTCCTGCATTTGTTTCCGGGTAAGATAACCTGTCCCTTATTCCCATTTCTTGTAGAGTTCTGTGACCTATACATACCTTCCTGTTACTTAAAAGTGCATTATTTCAGATACAGATACCACATGGCTTAATCAAAAAGAGGACTTTTTACCTTTCTTCCAGAATGGTTGGAAAAACTAAAGGAATAGGCCATGGGCTAAACTTCTGCTATGATCAACAAACTGTAGAATAAAAAATTCCACTGCTTCTGTGTCTTCAAAACCATGCTGTCTCTGCTATGTCCTGTATCAAAACAAGAGCTGAGCCCTGCCTTTTTCCTCATTTCACTCAGTTTTGAATCCAAGTCTCATATGAGCATATGTAATTAGCAAAACCTTGTTCATTGCTAAGACCCTCACTGCAAGAGATGAGGGAAATGCAGCATTAAGTTTCCAGCCTTTGTAGTACCAGAAAGCATCCAAGAAGGAAGCTGGAACAAATGATGAGCATGTTGGCCTGCTGTGCCCACCAGTCCCATCATGGCCTATTTCTCAATTGTTATTTTTAACATTATTTGACAGGACTGCCTTGCTTTTAGGCCCCTTACAATTTATGTGACCAATACTGAATTATTTCCCCAAACCTGCTCCTCTCCCTGTTTTCTATTTCAGTAAAGAAGAGCAGAGGTCCAAACCAGAGACCTATTAGTAGCCTAAATTCTTTCCATTGTCACTCTATTACACCCCCTTATTCCTGTCTAAACAAGCACCCAATTCTGGAATCCTGCCTTCTTACCAGCAGACATTTTATTCTCCATATCCTCTCTGCTAGCTAATCAATTGGGACTTTTATAATTTATTCCTTAGATTATTTTAATAGCCTTTTAATTGTCCTTCATGCCAAGCTCTCTTTCCACATATCCATCTTCCAACAGAACACATTCTTGCCACTAATGACGGCACTTCCCACTTCTGTGTATCCCAGGTATGCACTCTTTACCCCGTTACCAGTAATTGACCAAGTTTAATTTGTATTTTTCTACTTCCTTTACTTCACTCATGTTATTCCTGTTGCCTAAATATTTCTTTCCTAAGTCCTACCTATCCTTTAAAACTCAGTCAAGTGTTACTTATTACAGAAAGCCTTTCCAAATGTACATCTGCTCTGGATGTGCATGACAGTATAATGCCAGTATGCTCCCTATTCATCATGGCTTTAGTTGTCAGGTTCTTTCAAATAGACTATCAGATCCTCAAAGCCAGCTATCACATCTTCTTAACTGTTGCTTGCCTGAAGTATAGTGTTATAAGTGGAGTCCAGTATCCAGGCACATTGTGAATAAAATCCACGATTAGTGTAGAAATCTTAACAGTATTCTGCAAAGCTGATAAATTTGATTAGATTTTTGAGCTACTTATAAGCTGGAATTTGATAGACTGTCTTTCACATTTACTATGGTCTCAGTAAATGTCAGTGGGGATGAATAAACTGTGCTTATTTGGGCCAGAAAGATTTATACCAAAAATATTCTTTGTTCAAGTTAGAATCCCAATATTTGTGAGAAAATTAATGAATGTTAATAGAAATTAGGGAATAATTTTAGTATCATGGATAGGGCATAATTGTCTCAAATAAACTTCCAAAATGGACACATTGTAAGCAGGGGAAAGCTATAAATTTCACAACTGTATTAGAATTAAATTCTCATATGGACAACTTTTTCTACAGAATTAGATGTCTGTTTTTTTTTTAAATCAATTATAATCTAATAAAGGAGTTTGCCTTACTAAATATATGCTTAAACCATATTTCTTAAAACTTTTCCAGGAAAAATATACCTCTGTGATATGGCACACATAATCTGAATAAAAAATACTATTCTCTATACACAAAGAGGACACCACTGACCAGGGATCAGTAGCCCATGTACCTTTCCAAAAGGGATAATGAATATCCAATTGTGAATCTAAGCTGTATCAAACTTAGTCCTGAAGTTTCAAAACAACCAGCATGCATTTGCGAAATGTCCAACCAAAATTAGAGGCTTATCTCTTATTTAGAAATAGAGCAAAAGTAGGCTCTAACCAAGTTGTTTATCAACTAATATTTAAAGGAACATCAATAACATTTTAAATGTATTCCTTGAAAAGTGAGCGTGTGGCAAATAAATTTGGGAAATACTAGGTTAAACAAATTTGAATAAGCTTGTTTTTGTTTTGTGTGATGTTTGGTTTTTATAACAAGGCTTCTCAGTCTTGATACGGTGATAAGGATTTCTATGATTCTCTAAGAAAGCACTGGACTCTGCAATGTGCCCAAACTTAAACTTATCCAACCAAAGAATTGTACCCTCCCTCCAAATATGCAAACATTTTTCTTCTTTTCAGATTACTGGTTTACATTTTTCTGAGAAAACAATTCTAAGAGCTCAGTTAGGAAAACACTATTCTAATAAAAACAGCTTAATAAAGACAGTTCAAAACTCTAAATTGAAACTTCTACATCAGAGAAAAAAATCAACAAATATTTAAATATTTTTTTAAAAATCAGTAATAAAAATATAACTATTGAGTACCTTTTGTTGAGTTCCTTTGCTTCAGGGGGAACAATGGCTGGTTTGCAGGATAGTTAGGTTTTGTTCTGTATTATTTTATATCTACGGCAAAATCAAATATAAATTATTAATTAATATTGCCAGAAACGAAATACTCCCTTAGAACTCATTCCTATATTCAGTAGCTAGCTCTAGCTGGAATATCTCTCTTGAATCTAAATCATTCAGATTTGCTCCTGGTAAGACAACTTCTGAGAGATGCACTAAATTCACTTTCAAGTCTCAAATGGTATTACTTAATCAATTAGTGAACCAGTATATTAGTCCATTTTCACACTCCTATAAAGAACTGCCTGAGACTGGGTAATTTATAAAGGGAAGAGGTTTAATTGACTCACAGTTCAGCATGGCTGAACTTACAATCATGGCAGAAGGCAAAGGGGAAGCAGGGCACCTTCTTTACAGGGTGGTAGGAAGGAGAAGTGCTGAGCAAAAGTAGGAAGAGCCCCTTATAAAAACATCAGATCTCATAAGAACTCACTCACTATCATGAAAACAGCATGGGGTTAACCATTCCCATGATTCAGTTACCTCCACCTGGTCTATCCCTTGACACATGAGGATTATGGGGGTTATGGGATTATAGTTCAAAATAAGACTTGGGTGAGGAGACAAGGCCTAACTGTATCAATCAGTGTATAATTAGATGACATGTTCTGAGCCATAATTGATACCTGTCTCTGCCTATTATACTTCTGATTAATTTTTATTGAGACATAGTTTATGTAACATAAAGACACCATTTAATGTGTACAATTGGATGGGTTTTAGTATATTTACCAAGTTGTGGAATCATCACTATCTAACTCTAGAACATTTCCATTACCCTTCCAAAAAACTTTGTACCTATTAGTAGTCACTCCCAATTCCCCCATCTTCTCATAAGCACTAATCTATTTTCTCTCTTTATGTATTTGCCTATTCTCGGCATTTCATATAAATGTAGTCATACAATGTGTGGTGTTTTGTGCCTGACTTCTTTCACTTAGTATAACTTTCTCAAAGTTTATTCACATCATACCATAAATCAGTACTTCTTTTCTTTTGTATTTTTGAATAATATTTAATTATATGAACATACAATATTTTATTTATCTGTTAATGCATTCAGGGGCATTTAGAGTGATTCTACTTTGGGGGCCATTATAAATAATGTACAGTTTTTATGTAAACATGCTTTTAATCATTTTGCGTATATACCTAAGAGTGGAATCGCTATGTTGTATAACTCTAACTTTTTGAGGAACTGCCAAAATGTTTTTCATAGAGGCAGCCCCCATTATAGATCCCTACCAATAATATAGAGGGTTCCAATTTCTCTGTGTTGCCACCAACAACATGTTATTTGTTATTTTCCGCCTAACATAAAGGCCTCTTACAACTCAGCAAGAGTAATAAGCAAATAACCTCATTAGAAAATGGGAAAAATTAAATAAACAATTCTACAAAGATATACAAATGGCTAATATCCACATGAAAGATGCTCCAGCATTATTAGTATTTAGGGAAATACAAATCAAAACCATAAAATCCCATTTCTAGTTCTTTTAAACTTGAATAGAACAATATCCTGTAAATTTCTCTCAGTTTTTTGTTAGGAAATTCATAGTTAGTGTCAGGGCAACTAACTTCACTAGATATCAAAACCCTGGTAATGTTTTTTCTTAGGTAAACTTTTCATTTTATAGACATAGGCATTCATACTCAACTTGCCATTTCATTGTTAGCCCTGTTTCTCTTTTTATACAGATTTCCACTTCATGTACTTTGGAAACATCAGAGATAGAGTCGATATTGTTCCCTATGTTTTTCTAGCATCTGTGATAACCTTTTGCCATCCAAAAGGGATTAATTTTCCATTTTCAAGAGAAGATTTTGTCTCTCAAACAGTATTTGACTAAGTGCTCCTTATGGATTGTTGCTAACACCACTTTCCTCTAATTCCCTGGCCTCTTACCATTCCATAATCTTTGGTCCAATAATTTTTCTTTCCTAAATGAGTCATACTTCTTTTCAAAGACCATGTGAGAGCCTCAATGTTAAAACACAGTTAAACATAACAATATCATATTAAATGGAGTTATAAAGGTGATATTTCAGAGTATATCAGATAAGACATTAACATTTTGTGCCTAAACTCTGTAAAAATAACATCTTCTCTGCAGTTATGTATGTATTTGAAGAGTGTTTCTAATGTATTTGCAACAATCAGACACAGACATATACGTGTCCTTAGTGAAATACTGAGAGAAAAACGTTTCTAATAGAAAGGAGGGACCTATTTAATCTTCTCTTTATGTTCTATCTTTGGGACTGCAAAATTTCACAGGTAAAGGTTTGGTTTAAAGATAATGGAAAATATTTATAAGAATAATTCCATGTGAATGTTAAATCCTTTTCTTCGTGACAAGGCATAATAAGATCATCCTAAAATACAAGCTTGTGCTCATTTTTGCATGCTAGTGAGAAAAAGAGTATAGTCATGTAATTGCTTTAAAGGAGGTCATTAAAAGTGAGAAATATATATTTGCACAGCATTTTTTATTTTATAAAACTGCTCTACTTCCCAATCTAGATGAGTATGCTCAAGCATGCAGATAGATGTTTAAGAATAAATTGTAAGAGACCATATTGGCAATACTGATTTTAGAAACATATGTGTCCTACTGGAATTTTGGTGAATGTCTTCAATGTATATTTATGCATATTAATAGCATTTGAATTCCTCCTTGACTGTATTGCTGCATTTCAAATATTGAGCTTTAAAGCTGGCAAAGACATTTTATTAAAGATGATGTTTTTCACTTTGTCTCTGGGCATTCACTTGCTGATTCCTCATTCTAGGTGGGTATGCCTATGCTAAAGAGAATAATTACCTTTATACTTCCAAATACTAAGAACTTTAATATGATTAAATGCATTTTCTCTATCACACTTCCAGTTTGTTTTCTTTAACAGTCACCTGCCTTACATAATCTGTTTTGGTAGGATCTTTTCCTTTTTCTCGAATAATCATTTCAGAAGGTAGAACCTAAGCCTTTTTAGAAGCCAAGGTATCTCTTATGATGTAACCTTTTATTTGCAAGCCATTCTCAAGCCACCAAACAATCAGTGCTCGTATTACATATTCAAGACCAGCACCCATGACTTGAAAATTTGAAGGACTCTTAAAGCAAAGTTGACTTATTTCATTAGTAAGAGTCTGAATGTTCTTTTGCATTATTTGACTTCAATATGTGGTCCTTTATCAGGTATGCTACTTTTTGATGATTTATATTTAAACGGTCATGTAAAATATTTTATAGGTAGTTTTTTCATCTACCCTCACTACTAACCATTTGAAAACCCAAATATCTTTCCTCTATTACTGATTTTTATCACATTCCCTGAGACAAATGTGGGTTCTTATCTCTTGATGCCAAATGCACATATCAGCATATTTCTGTTTCATTTGCTCTTTCATTCAGAAGAGAGTTGAAAACTGATGGTAAAAAGTGCAGTAGAATCCCAGCTCTGTCAAGAAAGAGTCAATGTCTCCTGAGCATAATCCACAGGTATGCCACCCATTCTCCATATCATCAAGCCTGACCATTCCCTATATCTCCAGAGCTATAGCACAACACCCGTACCTTGATCTTTCTCAAGGGCCTCTGGGGTACAGAAGAAGAAATTATAAGAGCATCAACCAGTGGCATAGTACCATTATGGAAGCTGTCTGCAAAAACCTTTCCCAAATCTCTTTCACTATTTTTTCAATATCTTTAATTAGATTTTTCCAAGTTTCTGAAAATGGGAACTGAATCCCTAACCATATAAAACTATATCAATAGAGACATCTGCTGTATCCAGATATCATAGCTTCACGGGGCCAGCGTTTTTTCCATCCCTTCTTAACTCATATTTTTAAAGCAGTCATTTTTCAAATACATTTTTAAGAAACGTAGGTAAAAGAAAATGGAAATTGACATAAAGAAACAGCAAAAGCATCAAAGTGAACAAATGAGATAACATAGATTTTATGTACTAATTCAATTATAATGTGTCACATTTATTGAATTCTCATTATGTAAAGGCAATGTCTTGAATGTTTGACATAGATAATCTTGTTCAGTCCTTACAACAAGCTAATGAGGTAAGTCATACTATCATCCCCATTTCACAGACTAGAAAACCGATAATGAGTAAATTGGCCAGGATCACGTTGCTAGTAAGAAGTGGTACTGTGGTTAAGAGTTAAAATCTTCCAAATTGGCACAGCTTGAAGACAATAGACACTGTGCTGCTTAGCCATAGAGAGACTAGACTCTAGGTCACTTTTTTTTAACCTGTTGAACAATTAATCTTCTCTGTAGAATATAATATAAATAATGAACTTCAGTTTATACTAAATTTTACATATCTATTCCCTTTATCACAAAATCTTTGTGGTAACATTGAATGAAATAATGTGAAATATAAAAGTCAAAATATAAAATACAATGTGGAATATAAAAATAAAATTAAAGTATCATTAAACTGATGGCTTTAGTAGATCAGGTGAATAGGATGATGGGTTCTTTCTAGGTCAAAATTGGAAACCTTTATTTCTCTTGTGATACAGCATACTGAAATACAAGAAGATTTATGCTCTTACAGACCCTTCTGCATGCTTGACAGCAGCAGTCATGAAAACTTCAGATGTTCTAGTTCCCCCTTCATAATGCTAGGGATTCAGGTGGGGTGGGGAGAGAACCTAATCAATCCACAGTAGCTACATATAACTATTGCAGTCATGAAAACTACAGATGCTCTAGTTCCTGCAGAAAGGCTTAGAGATTTCAGTGGGCATCCTGTCTTGTTTTGTCTCGAAATTTGCGGGAGACCTTGGACCCTAGTAGTGATAACACATGTGATTTCAAAGGCTATGGATTCCTTTGCAGGGCATGGAGAGGCAATAAAAACAATCATCCCTTTGTGCTAAACATTACACATATTATATATGCACACACACATTTCATCTTCATAAAAACCCTTGGTGGTAGATACAAAATGTAGGACCATTTGGATAGTAAAAAACATAGGCAAGTTCATGGGCAATAAATGAAAGAATGACATTTCTTCCTATTAGTAGCAGGTGATATTTGTGCAGTAGATGAAGAAATACAATCTCTGTAAAACAATATTAATAGATAATATACGTATATGATGAACTTCAGCTGTAAAAATTGATTATGTAAAAATAGTAACACCAGTGACAGTCATTCTTCCACATAACTTCTGTCCACATAAGAAGGACATAACAAGGACAGTTGGTAGAAACATAGCGGTCCAGGCTAATCTAAAGAGGAGGAGCTCCTCCCAGAATTGAACAAAAGGAATTCTTGAGGCATTAGCTTAGTGTTGTAACTAAATTCTGGCTTTAGTAGATCTGGTAAATAGGACGATGGCTTCTTTATTCCAGAAGAATGAAAATTTTATACTAAAAATCTACTATATACAATTAGTATAACTTAGGCATTTGTGCTAAGTTAATTGCATAAGAACTTTGATGTATTTATCTTTCCTAAAGTCATGAGTTAAAGGAACCCTCCAGATACTGTTATAGATAAATATCTGGATTATATGTGTCTATGTTGCAATTGCAATAAAAATAAGTGAGATACAGTTAGTCATACAACTTTTGGGGCTGCCTTGGTTTGAGAAAACACCACTGAGATGGTCTGTGGTAGAAATACTCTGATAAGACAGGCAGACATGGGCAGAAAAGACTGTGTCTCTGTGAGTAGCATTTCGTGATGTCCTCTTCATAATGCTGGGGATTCAGGTGGGGTGGGGAGGGAAACTAATCCATCCACAGTAGCTACATATGAACTGAAATACCATATGTTAGACTCTTTTTCTCTCTTTCTACAGAAAGTACTTTGAAGCAGCTTGTTCTGAGGTCCATCCTGTATATAGGTTAATAAAGAAAAATTAGGCAAACAGGTTAAGTTTAATGTCCCCGGACACCTGAGATAAAACACAAGATAAGGGCAAATACAATCTGTTTTGCTGGACCTAAAAAGAGCACCAGTAAGTCTGAGTCCCAGTGGCAGACAGATCACTGTGTATTAAATGACCTTCACACCAAGCTGCTTTGAGGCCCCGCCAACTCTGGAGGCATCCTATGCCAGGCCTGTCACCCTGAGAAGAAACTTCATCTGCAGTGTTGCCATCACAAAGGAACACAACGTTGAAAATAATTGGAATGGATCATTTAGAATCAAGAACGCTGACAGAAAGCCTGGTAGAAAGAAGACCTTGAGAAAGCTGTGACTCCTGATTATGCTTACCTAAGGAGAAAATATATATATATGGAGAGAGAGAGAGACATTTCAAGTTCGATCAAAATCGCAGAGCAACTGAAGAAGACAAGAGATGCAAAACCTCCTCAAAATCTTTTGCATCACAGCAAGTCTCAAAGTAACGAAGCCCAGGGCAGCAGCAGTGGCTGATGACGACAATCCAGCGCTCTCACAAGCTTTTCTTCACAAGAAGCACCAGTTCCCAAAATGCCTCATAGGTCTAGTGTTGAGTTAAATTCAGCACCAAGAAAAGAGAAATTATTAACAATGTTAAAACGTCAGGAAATGAATGTGAAAAGCATATAGAAAGACATATTAACCTGTCAACCATATGTATGAATTGTACAATTGTGATATTTGTTTTTATTATCTACAATTTATAAATTATCTACAATGAACCAGTATTGTTACTGAAATAAGAAAACACAGTAAAAACTATTAATTGTTAAATCTCCTTTCATTGGGGTCTTTTCTCAAGCCATCATTCTTATCATCTGTTTTCTTTCACTTTCTATTATTATTTATTGTTCCCATTGTTATATATTAAATGAATTCTTATATGCATATTTGTTTGGCATTGTCTGATTACTAACATGATATAGTCCTTTAAGTACTGGGATAAATCTTGGTCTAATATTATCTAATTTGGTAATTTAGTGACATAACTCTTCCAGATATGTATCCTCATCTTTAAAGTGTAGTATTTAGGATTACTTAAAATTATACAATCAGTGCATATAATATGGCTATGTATAGGAGGACTTAATTCATGGTTGTTATTATTTTTCAGTTTCTTCAGAACTTATTTTCATTACACCCTGAGCAAGAATATTAAACTCTCCCATGGCTCCATGTGGCATTAACTAGTCATCTCAGGTGAAACTTCACTTTAAGTAACTCCTGAAATATGTTGCTCAAAGAAACTGATTGCATACCTCATAGGTAAATGCAGCTAAAATTGGTGACGTGTGGAAGGATAATTAGCTAAACTATTCTGAGCATGAAAGAAGCGATTGTCTAAAATGTTTCATAGGTACACATTGATATTAGGAGTAGTAATAGTTTTCCCATAGGTGGCAGAAGTAGGGAGTGGAGAAGAGAGAAGATGGGAGCTAGAAGGGAGATGGTCAAGACTGCTGATGTTGTCTAACCAGAATGAGTGCAAGTATACGAGAATAAGAGTCAACCACTGGTCTCTGCATTGTTAGAGAGCTGATTCAGCAAATAGCATATTGGAAAAGAATGCCCTTGTAGAAGGAGTCAAAGTTCTAATCTTTAGAGCCAATGCTACAATTTATGACTTTGCAAATCCTTAGCAAATCTCAAACTTCCAGATTGTCAATGTTCTTATCTTTATAACTAAAAACAATTATCAAACTTACTGTGAAAATAAAGATATGTGTATAAAATTACATCTTAAAAATATTATTTAGATGTAATTTGTTATTACTTAGTTAGATTGACAGTCTTCCTCTCCTTTTGACTGAGGCTTCCCAGGTGCTGCTCTAGAAGACCAACAAGAATACCAGAAGACCAAAGTTATAATGTACTTTCCAGGGATGTTCACACATTTAGTAATTAAGCAAATACCTATTAAGTACCTTAATAGATATGTGAAACATTCTAGGCATGGGAGCAACAGTGGTAAATAAAGCAGAGATAATACAATCCCCGAAGATTACAAACTATGTTATAATAACTCTATGAAAGAGATTGTAGGCTGCTGTGGGATGGGATGGGATCTGGTTAGGTAATTCTCAAGGAAGGGACATTTGACATGAGAGCTAAATGATGAAGAAAGGCAAACCAGCAAAGAGAGGGAGAAATAATCTTTCAACAGAGAATAATGTACAAATGCCCCCAGAAACAAAGGGAGCTTGTACACTGGGGGAAGTGAAAATAGCTCAGTAAGGCTAAAAGCAGGAGGCAAACAGCGTGAGCTAAGGTTCAGACGTAGTCCAGGTTCAGTCTGTGCAGCCATGCCATTACTGACCACTCTGAGGATTTTGGTCCTGTGGCAGAATGCAATATCCATTTCTTCAGTGTGACAAGCATGGTGACAGGGAAGTATGAATGAAGTAGACATACTGAAAATCAATAGGACATTCTAAGGTAGCCAAATCAATAGGATTTTCTAAGATTAGAGGTATGTAGGTGATAGCAGTGAAAGAATAGGTATTTTGTAGGTTTCTGGCTTGTGTATGTTGATGGATAATGGTCCACTTCTTGGGAGCCAGGTTTAAGAGAAAGACCGTGAATTCAAATTTAGCATGATGAATCCAAAGTGATTTTGTGATATCAGATGGAACATGCCAAATAGGTATATGTAATTTCAGATCTGGCATTCAGAAAATGTCTGGGCTGAAGTCATGTGATCCTCATTGAAGGGTATAGGGGCTTAAAGCCAAGAACATGTAGATGGGATTGTACCAGATAAGAAATACAATTAGAAAAGAACATGTGCACAAGCATAAGATAAAACTTTGACAACTACAGTGAGATATATGGTCCTTGCTTAGCCTTGTACATAATAAGTGTCCATAGATTGCACATTTGAATGCTCAGCCTACCCCCAACTCAATTTTCAGACACAAATTGAATCAATTATACATCTTTTATAGCTTGAAGATACTTATGCTATAATCATGACATTTTAATGTTCCTTCTATTTTGTTATCCTTTGCTACCACTTTAGATTATTGAAAGAAATACAGTCTATTTTAGAGAACAGGCCACTTACTTAAATTGTGTCTTAATTCCAGAAATGTCACTTAGAAAAACAAAGGGAAAATAATACAAGGCACTTTGATGTAAGGACTTATAAAATAGTATACCAAAGCAATTAGGGAACCCTCTAAAATGTTTTTCCAAGGTTAGAAATTGAATCTCTGAACAGAATTTCTAACCATCTAACATTGGAACCATTCCAGTAAGCTGGTTCTAATAATGACCAACTCTACTAAGCCTTTCTATGTTCATCTCACCAATATCCTTTTAACTGCCATAAAACAAAACCATTGAAGATGTGACCATGAGAGACAAATGTATAAACGACAATCTCCACCTTTTTGGTTTATGAACAATCATACCCTTTCAGTGACCCAGGCAGTTAAAGGTAATGGAAAATAAATGTCCATTAAGCTCACCCATTCTGAGCTTGGCCTTACATGTTAATGAAACCTAATCCTACTTTAATTAGCAGTGTGAGTGAGAATGTCCATTTTCTTGCCTTTTAGGTGTAAAGTATTTGATCATAGCAGGTCGTCAAGAAACCTAAGTAGTTAAGATCAATTCAGTTTTGTTGCAAATGAAAGATTACTGAAGGAACCAGAGAAGCTGAGCAGTCACCTAGATTGACCACTGAGAGGGTTACAGTGAATTAATAGGCTGCAGCAGGACACATTTGTTTTGGCATTTAAGATGTACCCTGGCAACGTTTTGCCAAGAAAGATTTCATAGAGATTCTGGTATCCAAATAATACAGAAGCATTCGTGGTTCTGTCATCTCTCTCTCTTTCTCTATGCATCCACATATCCATCTGCCTTTCTGCCTTTTCACTGATTTATTAACTGATGACACACATAAAGAGTTAGGCTCTTTTCTTCCAGCTTCAGCTAGATGAGGTTTTTGGATGATTGTTCCTAATGACAAGTGTACAATCACCAAGTGATTAAGCAAACACCACCACCTTAATCTACAAATGCTGACACCGATAACTACTAGGTAATAAGCTACATATCAAGAATTTATTTGTAAGTTTTTTCAATTTATTAAAGTTTGAAAAATGTTTAAGAAGTGTGACTATTGCAAAATATGCGTAATAGCTAAAATTAACTAGAAAAAATAAGAGATTCAAAGAGAGAATTAATTTATAGGAGAAGAAAACGTAAGTCTACAATTATGACAGAATATAAAAGGGAGAGGTGGAAATGAAAGCAGTGAAATAGTATCAGGTACAAATAGCAAGCATTAATTATGACACAGAAAAATAGCGCAATAAACAACCTAAAGTTAAACTAGACATTATAACATAAAATATAAGGAAGGAGAGTTAAATCAGTTTAAAATCATAATAATTTGGTAGCAACCATAAGTTTTCCTGTATGCATATATGTTTTGCTAAGCAGATTATGAACCAAGTTACTTGGAGACTAACATTAAAAGACTACATCAGTGATAAAGCAATAGGTAAGTTATTTGTGAATGATACCAGACCTGCCTTCCTCCAAAAAAGGACTATCCGATTTTTTAAGTTTTGTTGTAACTATAATACCATATGTAATTTAGAAACCAAAATAAATCATGAAGACAAAGGTGGAGGTAAAGTATGACAAGAGGAGTTAAGAATTATAATTGGGGGGAGGGGAAGAAATAGGAAAAGGAATTTCATAATTTATTTACAGTAGCCAATACTACTTTCTGATTTATATACATCCTTTAAAGATCTATCTTTAGAAAAGAATGGTTTTAAGTGGATGTTAAGTTTCTTTCTGAGAAACAAATCAAACAAGCAAACATGGATCCAAAAAGCCTTCAGTCATCAATATGTGTTCTTTTGCCAGCCATGTGTTTAAAAGCATCTTTGGATTTTGAAAAGTAAATATAGGTTACAGAATGAATTTTGACATTGCCCTAACAGGAAGTAGGGATTTGAATGTTCTAAAGTCAGGAGTTATTGCACTTTAATACAAGCTAACATTTTTTAAGGGATTTGTGTCAGATGCTTTGATAGGGAGTTTACATGCTTTGGCAGGTACTGTAATTAACCCAATTTTTCCAGGTGAAGAGTCTGAACATAGACGTTCTCACTAATAACCCATGGTTGCTCGGTGACGAAGCCTGCTTTCACGGTGAGTAGTGCAATGCCACAGCCCAGGTGCTTCCCTGCTGTGCTGAATTTTGTGATGCTGGGAGGAAAGGGATGGAAGGTTCAGGTCAGAACTATACAGCACTGAAATGCTTGCCACTAGGTGGGAAAATCTGTGGTTCCAACTTTATTTCATTTTTGCAGTTTTGAAGTTAATATACCAGGAAATTCAGGAGTACTAACTGTAATGCTATCATAGTAATGTTCACATACTAGTTAGGCCTTACCAAGTGTCCAAGTCAGCCATGGTTTACCTACAAAAAACGTGGAACCACCATAAAAATAAGAGACAAAGTCTTGTACCTGAGCCTCCTTTCAGCAAGCCTGCTTTCACGTGATATATAGATGGAATCCAGTCTCCTATGTGATCATACCTATTAATAATGGCAGTCACAGCAATAGCAAAATATCAAATCCAAGGTATAATTTTATTGAAATTTACTTAGGGAACAGAGGAAGAAACCAGCTTCTCAGAGCTCAGAATCAAGTTCTCAACAGTCCCTTGTCATCTTGGCTATTTCCATAAACTTTTTCTTAAAGACCACTGTCAAAGTGTTCCCTGGCTTTCTCTCAATGCTCCTCTTCTTCGTCTTCTTTTCCAGGCCTTTTACAATCCCCTTTCACCTATAGTTTCTCTTCATCTCTGAACCCTGCATCTTCCCCTCAGTGTTTCTCTTTCCCTTTGGTATACAGCATGGTGCATCCCAATCATGCCCAACATGATGGGAAAATCCACTCATCATCTTGCTCCACAAAAGAATTTCAGGATTCAATCTTTTAAGAAGGTTCAAGGTGGGGAGAAATGTCACTATGAATCCTGCATGTTTTCCCTAGTTACACCTGTCAGGGCATTACAATAAACAGAGAAGAGATTTGCTGCTGGAGCCCTTATCTCTAATCTGCCCTTGGGTCTTCCCAACAGGTTTTGTATGAGGGACTCAGATCTCCACTTTCTCCCTACATATTTGGAAACATTACAGTGCAAGGGACAAACATGTATACATAAAGAATAGGGAACACTTTCAAGTTTAGATGCTCACATTCTGTCTGCTCATGGGGAACTCAATTCTTATTGATCCAGGCTGAGAAGAGACAGAGTCCTTATGAACAGAAATTGGAAAGTGGAAAGTTTGACGGCCACATTCCTCTATGTGCCCAGATGAGACTTTTCACCATTATTTTCCATACCGTGTGAGAGGCACCAAAACTGAGGACTACTCTCCAGGAAGGTGTCCCTGTCACTTTTACTGTTGTAGTTTGATTTCTTAAAATGTTGCCAAAAAGCCCTACTATTTGATCACACATTCATATGTGTACATCATAAAGGAGGACATTTATATGATTAAATGCATCCTCTTTACTGCTGTCAGCAGGAGTAAAGGAGAGACTATGAGCAAGGGACAGAATCACCCTTCTGTAGGTGGGGAGTTCCTCTGAGCTCCCAGGAAGACTGTGGCACTGTGGGATTGTACACCTCCAGCAACAGGAGTTAGGAGGCCTCTCACTCTGCATGGGGCTAAGGAGAGCCCCACACAACCCTCCCACACTCACAGCCTCTCACTACTACCTGCCCTAGGAACACTGGACTTAATATCCATTCTCATTCTTGTAAGTATTACTACCACAAGAAAGGAAGGCTTCAAGTCATCTCTCATTCTCCACTAATCTCTAGAGGGCTGTTTGTTGCCTTTTCTGACCCCGTCTTTTATGCCTCTGTGGCTTTTAAAAGCCTTTCATGTGCCTTCTAGTACTCAAGGTATTTTCTAACAAAATCCCCTGTGTCCTCATCCATTTCACTGAGCACTTTCCTCACTTTTTTGCTCTAATAATATCTGAACCTCAGTTAAGGACAGTCCTTCCTCTGCTGTTCTCTAAATAATGGCTGTTCTCTCTCCCACTCCTGCCATTCCACTGGCCTGGAAATGGGAATCAGTGAGCTCCCTGGTCTTCATCGCTGCTTCAATGCCATTATACCTCTATTTCTTAAAATGTCATTTTGTATTTTATTTTATCAGGCTATACTTCTGGCTTTTCTTATTGCCATCATCTACCACTGCTGGGACATTGTCTTTCATTCCCTGAATATTTCCTTGCCCCTGTCAATCTCCAACTCAGCTTCTTGGTAATATTCATATGCAGCATAAAGGGATCTATCCAACGCTCTGCCCTCTTAATCCTTGATCTCTTCCCCCACCATGTTACCTCAAATACTTATATCCTTTAGTTATCCCCTTAACCTGGTCACTATAAATAATTGCAATCCCTCCAAAATCCCAGTTTCAAATATGCTACTCTCTGACCTCATATCTCTCTAGTTCACTCCTAGTAACCCTACTACATCAATCCTACAATAGCATCAACATTTTCAAATCACTGACATTGTCACTTACTCATCTCTTCATTCCCAGCTTAAATGACATTGTCAGTGAGCCCATTTCCCAGCCAATGCCCTCGCCTCCTTCTGCTGTTGTCCTTCAAATCTCTCATTTGATTGCTCCACTAGCAAGGTTAATTTCAACGCTGTGCAGCCAAAAGCGACTGAGGAAAAATACACAACCATGCTAGCTTGTCTCACTTCAAAAACGTGATCACTAACGTCAGCTGGGTCTTTGGAGTTGCCTGGTGATCGGCCTATATTCCTTGAGTCCATTTACTCAGCCATTATACTGAATGATTAATTCATACTTTCTCTTCAATCAGAAAAAAAATTCAACAAGCTAGTTCCACATCTACCTGTTGACCTGCATCTTTGCCCAGGTGCTTTTCTTAATCTCCTGTTACAGAATATTGAAAATCCCCAAATCTGTATCTAGCCAGCTAGAGACAGGGAGAGAGAAAGAGGTAACAGAGTAAATGTGGAAAGTGTTAACATCGAGAGAATGTAGAAGTTTTTATATTGCTTTTTTAACTTTTCTGTGGAATTGATGTTATTAAAAAAGAACAGTCCTTACTTCCTCACTGTGCTTTATTAGGTCCTGCACAGTCTGGATCCTCTTACCTTTCTGAGCTCATGTGCTACTGTGTATTTTTGCTCTTTCGATCCACTCTCTACCCTTCTCCACCCTGATCTGTGCCTAAAGAACCTCGCCTATGTGAGGACATCAACAGTTTCCCTTCTCTGTGCCAATCGGATTTGAACAATGGGGAGCACTTTCAGAAGATAAAAGGGTGGGAGAAAAGAGAGGTGGGGATATTTATTCCCCTAGATCTCTCATCACCAGGCCTCATATTGGCAGGAGCTGTGTTCTGTACGAGTCTCTTCTACATCTGCAGTAAAAACTTCCTCCTTGCTTTGGCCATCCCTCTCTCCTACTCCATTTGAAGCCTAGACCTCCCTAGGGCCTTCATTGTCTCTCGTTTGCTTCCCTTACCTCCGTTTGCCTTTGTAAATACCCCATTCATCCAATTCTCAATTATCTTATGTGACTGTCCACTTTTCCTTCCAGAATCTGAATGGAAAAAAATACCTCTCCTGCTACTCTGTCCCCAGAGCACTCAGTTTCATTTATACTGGCTTCCATGCTGATCCTTGTACCTGCTAAGGACATGTTCGTTCTGTTTTCTCCCCCTGAAACATTATTTCTCCAGATATTCGCATAGCTTGCTTCCTCATCTCCTTTCTGCATTTAATCTAAAGTCACTTTCCCTGTGAGACCCCAATTTCAACCCCTGATACTACCTACTGGCCCTATCCATAACACTACTTACAATGGATGTACTTTATTTGCCTTTCTCTTACCTGCTTCCCCTTTAGAAGATAAGCCACAGGTTTGCAGGAGTTTCTGTCTCTGTGTTTACAATACTGTATCCCGGGGCTAAGAACAGTGTCTGGCACATTGTCAGGGCTTATTCAAAATTTGTTGTCGAATACATTGAAGTCTATGTGTCTGACATAAGGTTATCAATGAATTTTTTGATGAATTACTGATTGACTTACTGACTGAATGAATAAATTGTTAGACATTGAATCAGAAGCTTTATGGGCTGAGTGGAACTTGAGAGTTAAGAGGTGATTTGCCTCAACCTGCGAATTTCACAGATAAGAAAATTTGAGGCCCAGATTTTAGTGATTTATACTGCAACTCAGTGTCTCTTACAGCACTAGTGAAAAACTAGGTCAGGATGATAATTCAACTCTCTGCCCTCTGAGTCCAGTTCTGTCACATTTATAGATTAGCTTTGGGGGGGGGAAAGACATATATTTCATATTATTCTAACTAGTACTTTATATAAAACATGGTTAGAATATTGGAATAAGCCCCTCTGAATCTTAGATTAACGTCACGGTCATTTTCAGGGCTTCAGCCTAGGTAGCTCTGGCTTTAGGTTGGTTTATTATCAAAGCCTCTGTAACCCGTCTCTCAGCTTTTCAGTATTACTTCTCACTTTATGAGTGATGGGTGATCTTTTCAATTCCACTAAGCTGCTGAAGCTAATAAAAGTAAAGGTCCTTTTGCCTCTCCAGCATTCCTGTTGATGCACACATTTTTTTTTCTATGTTCTTTTGCACTAAGTCCTCTTGTTTCCTAATTATCCAGAGGATGGAAAACTAAAAGAAAAAACATTTGTGCCCAGCCTATACTGGAACAGGAGAAAATAGTTTCCAAACTACTTCTATTTTTAAAATAGATTTAGTAAGTAAAAAATCTTCTTAACTTAAATCTCTCTACATTATTTGCCACTTAAAAGTGACTCATAAATAATCATTTTTTTGGAATAGGCAAAAGAAAACTTCTAAGCTTTTGTTATTGATGTTTGTTGCTAATAGACCATTTGTTGGTTTTTAAATATTATATACTTATAGAAGAATAGAATATTTTTTTAAAAAGTAAGGGTAACTAATAGTCTTTCCCTGAGGAAGGCATAGTGATTACTCAGTAAATTCATCTTATCTCATTTTACGGAGGAAGAAACTGAAGTAAAATAGTTTGTCTAAGGACACATAGCTAGAAATTAGCAGAATTTGGTTTTAATTCAGATCTGTCTGGTTCCAATATCCAAGAACTTTCAGACATTATGCTATATCCACAAAGTAGAATTTTTTCCCATGAAAATACAAGTTGTTCTTAAACTAATATTCTTAAAACGCTTTTACCTATTTTAAAATATTTAAATTGTAATTCAAAAGCACCGAATCTAAGCTTGGAGGTCTCTATGGTTATCTGACTCAAACTTCTTCTGGAAGTTTGAATGTCTTTCACAATATCTGGTCAGCAGAGCATCTGGCCTCAAGTGATAGGAACTCAGTTATTCTACCTAAAGTAGGTTTACATGTAACACTCATGATTAGAATAGTCTCTTATTTTGAGATGAATTCTGTATCTTTAGGATTTTTTAATTGTGGTCTTTAGGACCAAGACATGGCTAGTTCATCAAAAATATATTCTAATTCTCTCATCTTTCAACTTCTTTTTAGATTGTAGGATCAGAACACAATACCATAAAGCTTCACTGTAAAACATTGTGGGGGTGGTCAAACAATTTTTAAGTTTAAAATGAGGATGGTTTCAATATTCGAATCTTTAAAATGCACGTGGGATATTGTCAGGTCAATTTAATAACTGATGAGTCAGAATTTCAGGGTCTGTCTTGGGATCCAAATCCACCCTCATCCCTGCTGTGCTTTGGCGCCACCTGGTGGTAGTTACTATGCGAAAGACACTGTAATTTGTGGGCTGGGTATTCAGTGGGTTCGATGCCAGTGAGTGAACAGGTAGATTCAAATGAACAATGACACAAATAAGAATAGTATAACAAACTGTAATAACTTCAAAGAAGAATGGAAAGACTGATTAGGAGGGAACAGATCAAAATATTTCATTAACAGTGGGAAATGAGGAAAGGTTTCTTTGAAAAAGTGACATTTTAGACTTGGAGGTCTAACAGGACTTTTAAATGTGAGTTCAAGGAAAAGAAAACAGCAGGTGGAAAGATCCTCAATAATATCAAAACATGTATTCAAAAACCTCAAGAGGCTCAATGAGGCTAATAAGTAGTTAACTGAAGGAAAATGAGACTGGAGAATAGCTAGAAGCCTGAACTTGAAGGGTCTGGAAGAGATTGGGGATCTTAGACCAATGGGAAGCTGTTAAGGCAAGAACTGATATTATCTGAGAAAGAACAAGAGTAAAAGAAAATTAGAAATATGTTGCAATGATTTAGGTGAGTGGTGCTGGCAGCAATAGAAATGGTGGCTAATTTGTTGGGAATTTCATTTCTCTTGATTTCATTTGATTTTCCTTTTTTAAAATCCTTGTGTGGCTTATGAACATGCCTCTGAATTTCAAATGAAGAAAATGCAGTAATTAGAAGTACCATTGGTTGAAGTAAGACCACAGTTTTTGTTCTCATTTTGTTTGTTTGCTTATTTTCTTAGGTAGACAGTTTGTCAGGGATCACTCTCTAAGTTGCAATTGCAGCCATTAAAAATCCTGACCTTCCTCATATCCTCTTAGGAAAGGAGGAGAAACACTGCAAAGCTGCTGACAACACACTGGTCATTTGACCTTCATGGAGCTACTAAAGAAGAGACTGGAAATTGAGGGCTAGGAAGGAAACATCTCTTTCTTCCCTAATCTATCAGGATGTTTGTCTAGCTTCCTCTCAGATGTGAACAAGAAAAGTGTGTACCAAGGCAGTATAATTCACTGAGGAGGAATGCAGGGTCTGAGGCACAACGGCTTGACAGCCATCTCAGCGCCACCCCTCACTTCAGCAAGTCATATAAACTCTTTGGGCTTCAGTTCTACATCTGTAAAATGAAAACAAAATTCATATCCATTTTATAAAGTTTGGGGTATGGTTAAATGTATCAGCATATGTAAGTCTTTAGAAAAGTGGCAAATAGATGATGTTAAAAAAGTTAGCTTCTTCATTCGCGAAAAATTGGTATGTAGTTCGTTGTTAAGTACTCCGAACACAATAAAATTGTCACCAATAAGAGGGTTATATATTTAGAGTGGGGACAAAAGTACAGTGTTTCAACATTTTCTATCAGCTACCTGGAGCTGAGTCATGTACCGAAAATACTTTCTCTTAACTTGAACACCCACAAAAATCTAAGCTCAGCAAAAGGATAAAATGAAGAAGAGAAAAGTGAAATAAACTAGGGTTTCTACTTATATCCCATTTCTATTAAGAATTTTAAGGGAGACGCTCTTAGTGGATGTTTTCTATTTTTCCAAAGATTAAAATCTGGTGGAAGAAACATTCCCACCACCCACTTAAAGGCATTTTGATGCCTCTAAGCAGTGTACTGTAGATAAGGAAGAAAATAAGTAAAAGATAATGCTCTTGAGACAGGAAATGGACTTTGTAGTGACTAACCTGAACTATAAATAAAGACATAAACTCTTCACTGCGTTTTCTCTCAAAGTACTGTATGTACAATGTTAAAAAATAGTTTTGTCTGGATAACTGAGTTGGACTATAAACAACAGTCTGCAAGAGTAATATTTCCCAGGATGGCACTCTGATTTTTTTTTTCTTTAAACCAGCAGACTGCTTTGGCAATAGCCAAAACATTCAGGAATAACTTAATGACATAGCCAGATGTGTCTTAGAAAATCAACTGTCTGGCCAAACCACCAAACCCTAAAAAAGGGGAGAATGAGCTCAGCAGGTAGAAAAAATTCCATTATGCGTGATGTATGCTAGGAATATTATTGTGACTCAATTAATAGCATAGTCTCTATTTGCTATTTGGTTTTAAAACTCTTTCTCATTGAAGGCAGTTTCTCTCAGTGCTGCTGCAAGATAACAAATATACCTTTGCTAAGTCATATCCTAGCATCCTGAAAGTGTTCCTGTGTGTCCCAGCAGTGCTTGATTCACTCCCCAGCATTTTGTAGTCAGCTGGTGATTCTGGCCTGTTATTACAGAAAAGCGGCATGCATTAGTCCTTCAGATGTAACGATATCTAGGGAACCACTACACTATGGTTTGTTTATTAACAATTGCTTTGCAAAGCTATTTAAAGATGTTTCTTGAAAGAAAGACAAGTTTATCTTTCTATGAGTGGGAAACATGTCTCCCTCACTTCTCCCCACTTCCCGATGCTTCATACATTTCAGGATTCTTCACCAGAGGTGGCATCTCTTTGCCTTTCTCTCACTCCTCCACAGAGGAGAAAGATAATTTATCTGATTGGAAAGTTTGGGAGCTCAATCAGGTCAATTTCTCTTTCACTCTCTCTCATCTCTGTCTCTGTCTGTCTTTCTGTGTCACTGTCTCTTTCTGTCCATCTCTCTGTGTTTCTGTCTCTGTCTCTCTCTGTGTCTCTTTCTGCCTCTCTCTCTCTGTCTCTCCCTCTCTCTCTCTGCCTCTCTGTTTCTCTCTGTCTCTCGGTTTCTCTCTGTGTGTCTTTCTTTCTGTTTCTCTCTCCCTGCTACTTTCCCTGTCAGCTTGCTTCTGGTAGAAAGATGCATTCTCTACTGCCCTTAGCGCCACAAGGACTTTCTTGCCTATGGGTATTTGGCAGTTTCACCTGCTTTCTGTCATCCTGGTAACCTTACTAGCTTAAGTTGTCTCAGAAAATTGGGGAAGAGGAGTGAAAGAGTTATGGCAGTTGATTCTGGAGAGGGTAATAAATTCATTTCAGGGCACAGGAGCCAATTTGAGCAGCAGGCCTTAAAATCTTCTCTCCTGTTAACTTCATGTATAGTAAAGGCATCTATGTCTCAGTTTTTTAGAAGTTGGGCAAAGAAAAAATAAGTGTTTTATATTAACCTCTACAATGTCATCTCTAGCCTGGGCAACATGGTGAAAACCTGTCTCTACAAAATAAAATACAAAAAATTAGCCTGGTGTGATGGTGCATGTCTGTAGTTCCAACCACAGGAGGCTGAGGTGGAAGGATCACTTGAGCCCAGGAGGCGGAGGTTGCAGTGAGCTGAGATCACACCACAGCACTCCAGCCTGGGTGACAGGGTGAGACCCTGTCTCAAAAAAATAAATAAAATAAAAAACACTTTTTAAAGAAATGAATAATGAATGCATGTCAAAGCTTTTATTTCAGGCCTTCTATGAGGGAAGTGTTCTGAAGAAGCCAGATCACAGAATCTTTCCTGATAGGGACATTTCATAGGAAAAGAGAGTAAGAATAGACATAATTTTTTTTTAAATGTCTAGCTCAAGCTCATTAGACCCCTGATTGACAGTCACTTGGAAGAGAGCTGCCTACCTAAAGCTCTTCATCTTTTTCAAGTTTGTCAGAAAATTGCTTAAACATTTTAAAAGATATGCATATTTCTCCCCAGGAGGAGAACATACATTACTGCAAGTAAAAGTTTTGTCCCAGACCAAAATATGAACAATTTCTGCTTTATCATTTCTTATGCTAAAACATTTCAATAATGAGATGTTTGACTTTTCTACTATATGACCCTTTTTGACATCATGTATGTACTCACATCAAAGCACACTTCCAATAACTGTCAGAATGACGTGCCAAATAATAATGATGATAATAATGATAAGCAACCATATGTGAAGCATTCATTATGTGCCAGGTGTTGTAACTACTTGATAATTACTAAATTATTTTAATCTCACAACCCCATGACACGGTTGGGTCCCAGCTATATCCCCTGAGGCCTCAACATTATAGTGTAGGTTGGATGCCTTTCAAATTTTAAGATATGTATCTCTTTGCCTGAAACTTTTTCTGGATGTTTGAGCCTGTTCTGCCTGTATTCACTGAAATATCAGAGAATTAAGACTTCCTGGAAGAGCATTCAACCAAGTACTTATGGGACTGGGTGTTCAAATACCCAAGCTCCTTCTCCCCTTAGATGGGATGACTCTGAGGCCATGTGCTCCCCACTGGCTCCCAGCAGGTTTAAGCCCCACTTATCTACAGTGGTAACTTCCTTGGTAATGCATAATATTCATTGGTTGCTTTTACTTTCATTTCTCACCTTCCCACTTCCCAAGAGTATTTCCTGGATCACCTCCCAAATAAATTACTTAAAATTGAATCCCTGCTCAAAGTTGGCTTCTCAAGGAATCCAAATGAAAATAATTGGTATGAAAAATGATTCTAGGATGCAGACTTTTGAGATGGGATTATACAATTGGACTGTATACTTGACAGACGGCAATAATTACCTAACTAGGTGAATGGGGTGTGATGGACTGGTGACATCTTCAGAAATGCTAGAATGAGACTCTGACTGCTGGTGAAATTGTTTTGAGTTATAGGTTGAGGAATATACTGGCTTATCCAGTGTTTCCAGCATTTCAGCAAGATAGAGATAATGATAACTATCAGGGTTGTGAGGCTGGTTAGTAGTCGTTCTGTGCTGTTTATTCAGTTTCATATGAGCTGACAGCTATGTCAACTCAGTTCAATGTGTGAAAGGCCTAGAAGGACTCTGTATGAACATTTAAAGCAACCCGCATCTTCCCATGTCAGAGGGTAGCACTATTTTAAAGTTCTGTCCCAGGAGGTGATTTTGAGACAAGCGAGTTTACAAGACGGCTAAATTAACAGCCTTGGTAAGTCTTCCAGGCTAATGTTCGGGCCATGATAAAGGAGGAGAGAGATCCTGAGATACGAGATGAGGATATATGGATGGCGGACCATGAGACCCGCACTCCAAGAATTACCCTGAACCTTCTAAGCCTGCTGCAAAAGTGTAGCCACCTGTTGCTATAACGTCCACTCCTTGCTTGGAGATCATTTAAAACACTAATGTGAGGTATATGCCTTGTAAAATGATGCTTGCCTACCCTAAGGTTTGCCCCAATTTCCCTCATTCCTTCTAGACCACTAACTAGACTCAGTGTCAGCATGGCCTGATCAGTAAAGCACTATTCCTGCTTTGAAGGAAATGGATTATTCATCAAAAATACTTTAGGACCTGGCTAATGTGTATTGGCAGGGACCAAAATAGCGTGCAATGAATGGATTAGGATATCCTGTGATTTAAGGTTTAATGTCCCAGCAATGATACTTATAGTCATTCCTAATAGGTTGCCAATATAGCTCTCTGAGGTTGGAAAAAATGATGACTCCATAGGCTGGAAGTCTATGAATGAGTATTGAGGCAAGGCTCAGAAAACTAGTCATTTAAGAATAGATTTATTATAATACCATCCTATAATTGACTATGTTCTCCTAAAGGTCCCCAGGAAATTTCCCTTCATTTTAGCTACAGAAATGTGCAGATCCAGCATCAGTGAGAAGCTCAGTGGTGATTGTCCTCTTTAGGCAGGACTGAGAGTAAGACATTCTTTTATGCAACTGGGTTCCCTGGAGATGATAGGATTCCAGACTAGTCAAGGCCAGGTGGTGGCACCAAATTATGAGTCAAGATGAATGTGTTTCTTCTAGTGGGCAGCACTGTCAGAAGTCCCTAAACCATACACATCAATGATGATGACTTCTAGACCCTAGTGATCCTAGGGCCAAGACAGGTAGGAAGCCAATAAGAGTATTGCTTAATATCTATAACAAAAAGTGATCAAGCGTGCAGAAGGAGAAGGCTTATGTTAGCCACAGTGAAGGAAAGTCATGATCTCTTGCCCAGTTTCCAGACATGAGTCTATTTTCAGACCTAGACTCACAGATTTAAGAAACGACTGAGTCCTCTGGAGGAAAAACCCTGTATTCAAATCTCATGGGAAATTGTATACAGGGTCTAAGTTGTTGCTATACAGCAAACAAAAACACTATCATTGCCTCCCTGTAATAATGTGAATGCTGGTGATAGTGTCTTGCTCAAAGTTTGTCTCACAGTGGGACCAACACTTCAGTTCCCCGGTCCCTGAGTATGGAATAGTGATGGATATTCTTGGCAGCTGGCAGTACCCTCATACCCATTCCCTAGCCGGTGGAGTAGGAGCCAGAAGGGGAAGAAAGGCCACATGGAAGCTCCTGAACCTGCTTAGCCCAGCCAGGCTCTAATAAATTAGAAGCAATACACCATCCTGTTTGCAACCCTCAAAAAATGTGAAGATACAAGTTCTCATTATTTCAACCATTTAATTGAGCCCTGTAAAAGTGAGGCACATTAAGGCAGATGATATGAACCCCTTTTACAAGGTAATATGAAAAGCTGCCAGGTGTGAGTGAGGCTCTTCAGTAAATTCAAGCTGGATTACAAGCACTGATGTTGTTTGGGCCTTATGTTATGGAAAATGCTGCGGTGCTAGAGGTTCCTGGGCTAGATAAAGATGTCATATATGGTTTCTGCAGACTCTGTGAGAAGAGTCACAGCACAGACTCCCTGCAGTTTTGGAGCAAAATCATGCTGTCTTCAATATGAAACTATTCATCATTTACACAGTAGCTCCTAGTCTGCTACTGAGTCCTAATAGATACCCATCATCATTTGTATATTGTCAACTGCCAAGTAATTGATTGCCAAGTAGTAAGACTGGGGAGTAATGCATATGGTGGAAATGATACATTCAAGATTGGGCCAAAGTGGGGCATACAGAATCAGAAACTTAAAGATGGCCCTGATACCCTCTCCATGTCACTTTCCTCTATTACAGTGAGGCCAGTCCTACAGCTCATACCTATAGCCATGTGGGGGTTACCTCAGACCAGCTGTCAGAATGTGATGGATTCAAGTTGTCATGTTGTTAACATTCAAAAGTGTATTGCTTCTACATTACAGCCCCACTCAATGTTGGCCCCAAAAGACAGCAGTGAGAAGCCCTCCTTTGGACACAGCTTCAAACGGTATACCTACCATCAAGTAGGTGTGGAAAAGAAGTAATCTCAAGTAAAAAGAAGTAATCTATAAATAAATCTGTAAATCTATAAATAGACTTCTTAGCATTAAAAAGTGGCTTAGTCAATGGGTCAATCATGTTGAAAGAGTAAGACTGAAATATTAAAGACAGCTGGGAAGACACAAGGGAGTAGAAACAAAATGTGCAGATTTTTGTGTGTCATGTCAATGTTCACACACACAGCAGAGGAGGCACTGAACAAATAGAAAGATAGGATGATTTGTGAAATAGTGAAAGCCATTTAGGCCCCATTCAAGGCAGCTCAAAGCTTGAAAAATCAGCCTTTAAATGAGGAAGCAGGGTGTCAGGGATGAAGGCTGTGCACGTGCTCGCTCTCACCAAGGCTGGCATAGTTACTACCATGCTGAATGTTAACCTATCAATAGAAAAGATTGATGTTGAACTTTCAATATGGCACTATTCCTAAAAAAAAAAAAACCAAACAGCCATTTAGTGCAAGTTTGGTAAATCAGACCTCTTTCAGCCTGGAGAAGGCAACAATTTTGGGAGTTGGTGAGATTGAGGCATGTTTTGGCATGTTTTTTCCATCCTTTCCCATGGCACCTTGGCCACCACTACTATCTGAGGGCTCAGAATTTCTGATTTATTGTCATGGAATCTTACATAACAGCACCTTGAATGAAGCAAATATGACATTGGGTATATGTCCACAGGTCCCAACACACTGTCATTCTTCATCAGCTGCCAACCTGATAAGAGCATTAGACTGGCCTCTTAGAGGTATAACTAAAGCACCAGAATAGAAATGAAATAGAAATGACACCCTCAAGAGTTGGGGTGCTGTTCTTCAAGATGCAGTACACCAACCAACAGCCATTACAGAGTTCAGTATTTCAAGTACAATAAATAAATGCATCTAGGAACCAAGGTGTGGAAGAAGGAGTAGCCTTCTTCACCATCAACCCCAATGATCCATTGGGGCATTTTGTGCTTCCTGTCCCTGATACTTAGGTTCCTGGACAAGAGGCCCGGGTTCCTGAAGAAATGGGATTACTTCTATTAGACCACAGAGCACAGATTCCATGAAACCTAAAGCTATGCCTTCCAGTTGATTGTTTTAGGTGTAGCAAACCAATAGACTAGCAGGCAAAGAAAGGATTCACTATATCAGCAAGGGAAATTGATGCTGATTATCATGCAGAGATAAGAGTTGCTGGGGGGAAGATCCAAGATGGCCGTTTAGGAACAGCTCGGAGTCTCAGCTCCCAGAGAAAGTGCAGAGGGTGAGTGGACGCAGCATTTTTATTGTCCACGGACCAGGAGATTCCCAGGTGGAGGTGCCCCACAGGTCGCCAGCACAGCTGTTGTGGCCGGCACGGTTCTTTTGGTTGGCGCAGCTGCTTTGCCCTGTGCAGCTGCTTTGTTGGCGCCCTGGCCGGCAGTTCTCCGTACAAAATACACTGGTCTGGGTGTATTTTGGCTGGCGATTGAAGACCCGGGAAGTCGCTCATTCATCTGATTAAAGAGGGGACTGAACAGGGAGCCAGGCGAGGAGATTCCTGGGCAAAAAAAAAGCACCATAAATCTCAGCACTGCTGTTTAAGCTGGGGCAGTGAGTTGCCCCACGGGAAATCAAACAGATCCTGGTGCTGTTTCAACAGGCGACGGGGATAGAGTCGACTATTCAACAGAAAAAAGGAAAAAAAAGGCTCAGAGGCAGGGAACCAGATGAACAGGCTTGGTCCCACCCCCACAAAAGAACAGCAATCAGGAACTCTCTGGATTGAGAGTTTCACAGCAAGCACAGCTGAACCCAGGATGGTCCAGCTCTGTGGTGGAGGGGCGTCTGCCATTACCGAGGCACTCCACCACTATGGAAGCCATTGCTGAGACAGCCTGCCGTTGCCAAGGCAACCTGCCATTGCTGAGGCTGCCTGTCGTTGCCAAGGCAACCCGCCATTGCTGAGGCTGCCTGTCGTTGCCAAGGCAACCCGCTGTTGTCGTTGCCAGGGCAACCTGCCATTACAGAGAGAGTCTGCCAATACACAGGTGGGCCACCATTGCTGAGGCAGTTCTAACTACACCCATATAAACAAGACTGCAGGGAAGTTCACAGGGCAGCTGGGCGGAGCCCACAGCAGCTCAGCAAACCCTCTGCAGGTGGACTGTGACCAGGCTGCCTCCTTGCTGGGCAGGGTAGCCCTGAAAAAAAAAAAGGCAGCAGCACAACAGAAACTCATAAATAAAGTCCCAACTCCCTGGAACAGAGCACCTGGGAACAAAAAGCGGTTTGTGAGTTCTGCTGTAGCAGACCTAAACGTACCTGCCCAGCAGCTCTGAATGATCAATGGAGCTCACAGCTCAGCACTTGAGCCCCTTTAAAGGACAGACTGTCTCCTCAAGCAGCTCCCTGACCCCTTTATATCTGAAGAGTCACCTCATAAAGGAGATATCAGACTGACATTTGGCAGGTATCCTTCTGGGACAAAGATAGCAGAAGAAGAAACTGGTAGCAACCCTTACTGTTCTGCAGCTGCTGCAGGTGATCCCCAGGCAAGCAGGGCCTAGAGTGGACCTCAGCAGTCCTACAGCAGAGGGGCCAGACTGTTAGAAGGAAAACTAAGAAACAGAAATAACTTCATTATCAACAAACAGAACGTCCACTCAGAGACCCAATCTGAAAGTCAGCAATCTCAAAGTCAGCAACTACAAAGACAACAGGAAGATAAATTCATAAAGATGGGAAGAAACCAGTGCAAAAAGGATGAAAACACCTGAAACCAGAACACCTCTCCTCCTACAAGGGATCACAACTCCTCACCAGCAAGGGAACAAGGTTGGATGGAGAACAAGTGTGATGAAATGACAGAATCAGACTTCAGAAGGTGGGTAGTAAGAAACTTCTGTGAACTAAAAGAACATGTTCTAACACAGTGCAAAGAAACTAAGAACGTTGAAAAAAGATTTGACAAAATGCTAACGAGAATGGACAAATTAGAAAGGAATATAAGTGAATTGATGGAGTTGAAAAACACAACA
>NW_016107391.1:12209097-12258721 GCF_001604975.1 Cebus imitator | reverse complement strand
GACAAAAACAAGCAATGGGGAAAGGATTCCCTGTTTAATAAATGGTGTTGGGAAAACTGGCTAGCCATGTGCAGAAAGCAGAAACTGGACCCCTTCCTGACGCCTTACACTAAAATTAACTCCAGATGGATTAAAGACTTAAACATAAGACCTAACACCCTAAAAACTCTAGAAGAAAATCTAGGCAAAACCATTCAGGACGTAGGCGTAGGCAAGGACTTCATGACCGAAACACCAAAAGCACTGGCAACAAAATCCAAAATATACAAATGGGACCTAATCAAACTTCACAGCTTCTGCACGGCAAAAGAAACAGTCATTAGAGTGAATCAACAACCAACAGAATGGGAAAAAATTTTTGCAGTTTACCCATCTGACAAAGGCTGATATCCAGAATTTACAAAGAACTAAAACAGATATACAAGAGAAAAACAAACAAGCCCATTCAAAAGTGGGCAAAGGATATGAACAGATACTTTACAAAGGAAGACATACATGAGGCCAACAAACATAACGAAAAAATGCTCATCATCACTGGTCATCAGAGAAATGCAAATCAAAACAACATTGAGATACCATCTCATGCCCGTTAGAAAGGTGATCATTAAAAAATCTAGAGACAACAGATGCTGGAGAGGATGTGGAGAAATAGGAACACTTTTGCACTGTTGGTGGGAGTGTAAATTAGTTCAACCATTGTGGAAGACAGTGTGGCGATTCCTCAAGGACCTAGAAATAGAAATTCCATTTGACCCAGCAGTCCCATTACTGGGTATATATCCAAAGGGTTATAAATCATTCTATTATAAGGACACGTGCACACGAATGTTCATTGCAGCACTGTTTACAATAGCAAAGACCTGGAACCAACCCAAATGCCCATCGATGACAGACTGAACAGGGAAAATGTGGCACATATACATCATGGAATATTATGCAGCCATCAAAAACGATGAGTTTGTGTCCTTTGCAGGGACATGGTTGAACCTGGAAAGCATCATTCTCAGCAAACTGACACAAGAGCAGAAGATCAAACACCGCATGTTCTCACTCATAGGCAGGTGTTGAACAATGAGAACACATGGACACAGTGAGGGGAGCATGACACACTTGGGTCTGTTGGGGGGAAATAGGAGAGGGTCAGTGGGGGGTGGGGAGTTGGGGAGAGATAGCATGGGGAGAAATGCCAGATATAGGTGATGGGGAGGAAGGCAGTAAATCACACTGCCACGTGTGTACCTGTGCAACAATCTTGCATGTTCTTCACATGTACCCCAAAACCTAAAATAAAATAATTAAATAAATAAATAAAAGAGTTGCTGCTACATGGGGATAATGCAGAGCATTTTTGGAATTCAGCGGACTCACTGGGGAACCACTTATTTTGTTCAGGCCTGGTAATGCTCATCCAACATGATAGCAACCTGCCAAAGTAAGGAGTTCAGAACTCTCAAGGATGAATATCTAGGTTGTGCAAGGGGCAAATACTCAATAGCAGAGGTGATAGCCAAAGTAAAGCATCTGCAATGAGTGGTAGAAGAGACAATGAATATCATTTGTGGCCTTTGGACCCGCTGCAGCAGGAAAGAATGTAGCTGGTCTTACTAATCCATTTCTTATAATTATTTTCTTTAAAAATTATAACTCACTACCACCTTGAAGATTCAGTGACAAAGTGGAATAAACTAATGAGAGTCTTGAATGGATTTGAGTGATGCAAAAGGTGAACTATAGCAGATGTTAAGGCTTGTATTAATATCTTCATTCTATTGATGAGGAAACTGAAACAAGAGAATAGCAACTCAACTTGCCTAAAGTTATCCAGCTGGCAATTGGTGGGGCCAAAGTTTTCATTCAGGTTCCTCTTCATTGATAATGACTTGAATAAATCACAAATAGAGAGAGTCGGCTGGGCACGGTGGCTCACGCCTATAATCCCAGCACTTTGGGAAGCTGAGGCAGGTGGATCACGAGGTCAGGGGTTCAAGACCAGCCTGGACAACACAGTGAAACCCTATCTCTAATAAAAATACAAAAAAATTAGCCAAGTGTGGTAGCACATGCCTGTAATCCCAGTTACTTGGGAGCCTGAGGGAGGAGAATAGCTTGAACATGGGAAGCAGAGGTTGCAGTGGGCCGAGATTGAGCCATTGCACTCCAGCCTAGGTGACAGAGCAAGACCGTCTCAAAAAAAAAAGAAAAAGAAAAAGAAAAAGTAGCAGGCGTGGTGCTCATGCCTATAATCTTAATACTTTGAGAGTTCAAGGTGGGGGGATTGCTTGAGTTCAGGAGTTCAGGGGCAGTCTGGGAAACATGGCAAGGCCTCATCTCTACTAAAAAATAATTACAATTAAAAAATAAATTAGCCAGACATGGTGGTGTGCACCTGAAGTCCCTGCTACTCAGAAGGCTGATGCTATTCAACACCTTGAGCCTGGGAGATCAAGGCTGCAGCAGGTAATAATTGTGCCACTGCCCTCCAGCCTAGGTAACAAAGTGAGATCCTGTCTCAAAAAAAATAGAGATAGTAAGATGTTAATTCATGGATTCAATTTCAGAGTTAGAATTTAAATAAAAGGCAATGTAATGACCTGGATATACTATGATGGTATACAATATGAATATAGGCTTTGTTTACTGAACTTATGAATCTATCCTAGAGGACAGAAGAGTATAATAGCTCATAAAAACCTTACTGTTCCAAGTCAAGAAAAAATCCAGGGTTCAAAGTAAAGAAATAAACAGTTCTTTACTGTGAGTTCAAGTCTTGCATTGCATTCCACGCAGAGCTCCCAGGTGGATGGGTATTTATGGGCCACTGGTTCACTCTTTTCTACTTGTCCTAGCTTTCCTCAAAGGGCCTTTTGATCATGTTTTGGGGGCATGGCTCTGGCCATCCCCATTGCTGGTAGAGAGCTTTTCCATTTGCTCAACATTTCTCCAGCTCTGTGATTATTTTAACCACTTTAATACCATAGGTTTTGGCCCTTCTCCTTGGCATCAAATCTAGGCTCATTCAGTCCTTCAAGTCCAGCTATTTCCACTCTGGATAGGGCCCGGAGCAGGGAGGTGGGAAGGAGAATCTTGCAGGAACTGGGAAAAGAAGTACTTCAGACTCTGTGGCTCAATTAGACAAACTGCCAAGTCTGTTATGCTAGAATCTCTGTTCCTCTGCTTTAGTTCACATCAGTAAATGACTTTTTCCCTGAAACTAGCCTTGATGTTTGTATATATCTGGAAGAATAAGGAGGGAAAGGGAGAAAAACTGCCACACATGAAATTGGCTGCTGTTTTATCCCCAGGAAAGTGTGCAAATGTGTGCTCACTCACATTTGTCAGATTCAAGTTAGTAATATGAATTAGTAAGAACAGGCAGTAATCCATAAATAGGCAGTAATTAATACAATGAGATTTGAATCATAAGAAACAAATTTCTGTTCAGAAGTGCCTTCATTAACCAGTTTTAGGACTTTTACCCCTCATGTTGTTAAGGTGTTACGTATTTCGCCCTACACTGAATTAAGCAATGCTTGATATTACTGAAAAATACTTAGAAAAGAATTTTTATGGACTCGTATACAAAATTTTAAAATGAACAAAAGTTAATAAGAAGAAAATACTTTGACAAGATGAATAAAAAACAAATTTAGAAACAGAAGAGTTCAGGGAAACTGAGGGAAGGTGGTAAAAACTCATGAAGATAACAGATGCTAAAGAGAAGAAATCTGGAAAAAGGTAGATAGGGTTTTATACAAAAATTAAATATATAAATTTTACCTTTATAATTTTTATATTGTATCTATGCTTGCATATAAACAACATTTCAACAGAATTTCCTACCCAAGGAGGTAACATGTATTTATTCTTTAAGTTCTTTTGTAAATTATATATTTATAATAAATTTGTAAGTATGTGTTATTTTATTTATATATTTCATTTCCATTTGTTTTTGTTTCCTTTTTGTTTATTTGATCTGCAAATTTATGGATAGTATTTAAATCTACTTGAAGACTGGTTTCTCAATTTATTTCTGAACTTTATAGTAATGGCTTTATGCTATATTTTAGGCACATAAAATGTGTTACTATATATCTTCTTGGTAATTAATACACATTTTCTTTTTTCATTTTTACTGCTTTGGACTTCAATCATTTTATCTGATATAAATTCTATTTTGACTCTTGTTTTTGTCTTATTCTATTTGTCTGAAATATCTTCTGTCCTTTCATTCTAAGCTTTCCGCATCATTTTAGAAACTGATATATTTCATTGTATAAATGGTATTTGTTTTGTATATTTTTGCCCTTTCTTTATTTCCTTTCTTTAGCATAACTTGTTGGACTGACAGATGGTTTTATTCCCCTCTGATGTTTAGTAAGTTAAATATACTTTTACTATCCCCTGGTGGTTACACTGATATTTTTGAAACATTTTCTATAAGCGCCATTAGGAGCTATGACTATATCCTCTCTATGGAGAACATGAAGCACATTTTCACCAGACATATTACTACTATCTTCCATGTTTGCTTGTAATACTTTAAATTGCATTTCCATATAGTTGTCAATATTTTTCTGCAATCTAAATTTTGTTGTAATTATTTATACCTGATAGACTGCTTCACACACATTTAACTTTTGCAAATTTCATTATATGTATAAACACACACAGACATACACACAAACATATATATGATTTTTTTAATACTTCATGGCCTCTGAAAATAAACCAATTAACCCTTAACTAGTAATAGGTCTAATAATGGAGGAAGCCTAGGCTGTATAAATTTATTGAGAAATGATATATACAGATTAACAGAAAACTATGACTACTCCACTTTATCAGCAATTTAAAGAGATTTAAAGAGTAATATTGATAATACACAACAATATTCTGTACGCTAACAAAAGAGTCTAAAAAGCCCAATAAGATACAATTCACTGTTAAAGTAGAGAGTAAAATGATAGATACCAGAGCCTAGGAAGGATGTGTGAAGGAAGGAGATGAAAAGATTGGTTAACAGGTACAAACATACAGTTAGATAGAAAGTTCTAAGATTTGACAGTACCATAAGGTGACTATCATCAGCAATGATATAGTGCATATTGCAAAACAGTTAGTAGATAGAACCCTAAATGTTTCCAACACATAAAATTTACAAATACTGGAGGTGGTAGATACTCCCAAATACCCTAACTTGATCATTACAAATTATATGGATGTAAGAAAATATCACATGTACCCTACATATATGTAAATACATTATGTATCAATTTTTAAAAGAAATAAAAAGATGCACTTCCACTGTACATTTAATTGACTTTTTTCTTCAACATGGTTCACTGTGTTCCACCATCTTCTAGGATACAATTTAATGTATGCCTTGGGTACATCTCTGAAATAGCTTTCAGCAATTTATTTTAAGTGATGTATTTTATGACTCATTTCATATAAAATATATTAATTTTGTTGAATATTGTGACAGTGTTAAATATGGCAGACAGATGGAGAGGAAAAAATGGAACAAAAGAAAAGATAAAGTAGTAAAAAAAAAAAAGGATTTATGTTTTGTTAATGATCAGAAAGAGGAGAACCAGTGATACCATGGGGAACTTATAATTAGAGCTAAAATGCTGAAATGTTTGACTACTTGCATAATCAATTTATTTTAGGCAATAGAAAATGGGTAATGTTTTTCACAAATGGTTCGGGAATGATAATAAATAGAAGAAGGAAGGGAGGGAGGGAGAAAAGAGATGGAGGCAGGAAGTGAGAGAGAGAGAGAGGAATAGAGAGGAAGAAACAGAAAGAGAGAGAGAGAGAAAGAGAGAGAGACTAAAGAAAGAAGGAGAAAAGGAAAGAAGGAAAAGAAAAAATAGAATCTTGATTCTCCTTACCCTGTACACAAAAAGTAACTTAACAGGGATCAATGACCTAAATGGAAAGTAAAAACCACAAATTTTCTAGAAAAATAACACAGAAGAAAATCTTAGTGACTTCTACATAGCAAATATTTCTTTAGCATGCTACAAAAGTGCAAACTATAAAAGAAGAAATTGACAAATTGATCTTCTCTGAAATTACAGATGGGGTGGGGGAGGGAGGCATGTGCTACAAAGAGCATAAGAAAAGTTTTGTGGGTGATGTACATGTTCATAATCATTATGTAGGTGATGGTTTCATGGGTGTATACTTACATCAAAACATATTAAATTGTATACTTTAAATATGTGCAGCTTATTTTATGTCAGTTTTACCTCAATAAAGCTGTTAAAAAATTAAGTTATATCATTAGTAAATCAGTCCAAGATGCCCTAAATATAATCATAATAATTCCACCCTATTAAGAGTATTATAGTGAGAAAAGAAACACATGCAAATAAAATACATAGTAAGTTCAGACTTGATTTACCTGCCTAGTTGCCTGATTTGTACTTGTGAGATGATCTGCGGAGGAATTTGGGTTCATGATACAGACTAAGTGTCAGGACAGAGGAAAAGAATTTGAATTGTTTAAGGGCCAACTTGACCCTACATGTCTTTACATCTAGAAATCTCCTGGCTACTCCTTATGGCTTCTTTCATGGACTCTGGTCAAGGTGGAATAAGGGAGGGGGAGAAAGCAAACAACTTGAAAAATATATTTCAGGATATTGCCCATGAAAACTTTCCCTACCTTGCTAGAGAAGCCAACATTCAAATTCAGAAAATACAGAGAACTCCTGCAAGACTCTACACAAGAAACTCATTCTCAAGACACATAATCATCAAATTTTCCAAGGTCAAAATGCAAGAAAGATTGTTAAAGGCAGCTAAAGAAAAAGATCAGGTAACCTACAAAGGGATTCCCATCAGGCTAACAGTGGACCTCTTAGCTGAAATCCTACAAGCCAGAAGAGTTTGGGTGCTTATACTTAACCATTTTTAAAGAAAAAAAACTTCCACCAAGAATTTCATATCCAGCCATACTAAGATTCCTAAATGAAGAAGAAATAAAATTCTTTTCCAATAAGTAAATGTTGAGGAGCTTCATTACAATCAGACCTGCCTTATAAGAGATCTTGAAATACAGAAAAGAAAGCACTACAAACTAATACAAACACACGCTTAAACACACAGAGCAGTGTCACTGTAAGCCAACCACACAAGCCACATGATAACCAGCTAAGAGCACAATGACAGAATCAAATCCGCACATATCAATACTAACCTTGAGTGTAAATGGGCTAAATGCCAAACTTAAAAGACACAGAGCGGCAAGCTGTGTAAAAAAGCAACACTCAATTGTATGATGTCTTCAAGAGACCCATCTCACACATAATGACACTCACAGGCTCAAAATAAAGGGATGGAAATAAATGTACCAAGCAAATGGAAAACAGAAAAAAGCAGGGGTTGCAATCCTAATTTCAGACAAAACAGATTTCAAACTAATATAGATCAAGAAAGACAAGGAAGGGTATTCTACAATGGTAAATGGTTCAGTTCAACAAGAGGACCTAATTGTCTTAAATATATTATACACCCAACACAGGAGCACCCAGATTCGTAAGTTCTTAGAGACCTGCAAAGAGACATAGACTCCCACACAATAATAGTGGGAGATTGCAACACTCTACTGGCAGATGAATAATCAAGACAGGTCATCAAGGCAGAAAATTAACAAAGATATTGAAGACCTAAACTCAGCATTGGACAAAATGGATGTGACAGACCTTTACAGAAACCCCAAAACAACAGAATATACATTCTTCTCATTGCAAAATGGCATTTACTCTAAAATCAACCACATAATTGACTATAAAACAATACTAGACAATTGTAAAAGAACCAAAATCATACCAAACACACTCTCAACCATAGCACAATAAAAGTAGAAGTCAACACAATAAAAATCACTCAAAACCATGCAATTATGTGAAAATTAAACAACACATTCCTGAATGACTCTTGGGTAAATCGTGAAATTAAGGCAAAAATCACAAAGTTCTTTGAAAGTGATGAGAACAATGATACAACATATCAGAATCTCTGGGACACAGCTAAGGCAGTGTTAAGAGGGAAATTCATAGCACTAAATGTCCACATCAAAAAGCTAGAAAAATCTCAAATTAACAACTTAACTTCACAACTGAAAGAATTAGAGAAGCAAAAACAAATTGACCCCGAAGCTAGCAGAAAACAAGAAATAACAAAAATGAGAGCTGAACTGAAGGAAATTGAGACATGAAAACCCATTCAAAAGACCAACAAGGCCAGGCACAGTGGCTCATGCCTGTAATCCCAGGCACTTTGGGAGGCTGAGACAGGTGGATCACCTGAGGTCAGGAGTTTGAGACCAGCCTGGCCAACATGGCAAAATCCCGTCTCTACCAAAAAATGCAAAAATTAGCTGGGCATGGTGACATGCTCCTGTAATCCCAGCTACTCAGGAGGCTGACGCGGAAGAATCACTTGAACTTGGGAGGCAGACGTTGCAGTGAGCCAGACGTTGCAGTGAGCCAAGATCATGCCACTGCACTCCAGCCCAGGCAACACAGTGAGACTCTGAAAAAAAAAAAAAAAAAAAAAATCCAGGAGTTGGTTTTTGGAAAAAACTAATAAAAATCTAGAGAGGCCACTAGTTAGGCTAATTAAGAAGAAAAGAGAGAAAATCCAAGTAAACACAATTAGAAATGAAAAAAGAAATGTTACTACTGACCCCACAGAAATAAAAACAACCATCAGAAACAACTATGATCACCTCTATGTAAACAAACTAGAAATCCTAGAAGAGATGGATAAATTCCTGAACACATACACTTTCCCAAAACTGAGCCAGGAAGAAACTGATTTCCTGAAAAGACCAATAATGAGCTCTGAAATTGAATCAGTAATAAATAGCCTACCAACCAAAAAAAGAAAAAGAAGCCCAGGACCTGATGGATTTATGACTGAATTCTGCCAGATGTACAATGAAGTGTTAGTATCATTCCTACAGAAATTATTCTAAAAAATTAAGGAGGAGGGACTTCTCCCCAACTCGTTCTGTGAAGCCAGTCTAATCTTGATAACAAAACCTGGCAGAGACACAATAAAAAAAAAAAAAATTCAAGCCAATGTTCTTGATGAACATTGATGTAAATATCCTCAACAAAATACTTGCAAACTGAATCCAGCAGCACGTCAAAAAGCTAAGCCACCATTATCAAGTAGGCTTCATCCCTGGGATGCAAGTTTGGCTTAACACATGCAAATCAATAAATGTGATTCATCAAATAAATAGATCTAAAGACAAAAGCTACATGATTTTCTCAATAGACACAGAAAAGGCCACTGATAAAATTCAATATCCCTTCATGTTAAAAAACAAAAAAAAAACTCTCAATAAACTAAATACTGAAGGAAGATACCTCAAAATAATAAAATCCATCTGTGACAAACCCACAGCCAACATTATACTGGATGAGCAAAAGCTGAAAGCATTCTCACTGACAACCAGCACAAGGTAAGGATGCCCTCTCTCACCTCTTCTATTCAGCATAGTATTGGAAGTCCTAGCCAGAGCAATCAGGTAAGACAAAGAAATAAAGAAATCCAAGTAGGAAGAGAAGAAGTCAAACTATCTTTGTTTATAGACAACATAATTTTATATCTAGAAAACCCCATAGTATCAGCCCAAAAAGCTCCTTCAGCTGAAAAATTACTTCAACAAAGCTGTAGGATACAAAATCAATGTACAAAAATCACTAGCACTTCTAAATCCCACCATCAACAACAACAAAACTGAGAGCCAAGTCAGAAAAGCCAATTCACAATTGCCACAAAAATTTTTTAAAAAATACTTAGGAATACAGCTAACCACAGAGGTGAAAGATCTCTACAATGAGAATTACAAAACACTGCTTAAAGAAATCAGAGAAGACATAAGCAAATAGGAAAAACATCCCATACTCATGGGATAGGGAGAATCAATATCATTAAAATGACTATACTGCCCAAAACAATTTACAGATTCAATGCTATTCCTATCAAATTACCAAAGACATTTGTCACAGAACTAGGAAAAAATATTTTAAAATTGATATGGAACCAAAGATGATCCTGAATAGCCAAGCAATCCTAAGCAAAAAGAAGAAAGCTGGAGGAATCACATTACCTGACTTCAAACTAAATTATAAGAATACAGTGACCAAAACAGTACGGTACGAGTACAAAAATGGGCACATAGACCAATGTAACAGAATAGAAAGCCCAGAAATAAGACTGCACATTTATGACCATCTAATCTTTGACAGTGCTGACAAAAACAAGCAATGGGGAAAAGACTCCCTATTCAATAACTGGTGCTGGGATACCTGGCTAGCAATATGCAGAAGACTGAAGTTGGACCGCTTCCTTACACCAGATATAAAAATCAACTTAAGATGGATTAAAGACATATATACAACCAAAAACTATAAAAACCCTGGAAACCAAGCTAGGCAGTACCACAACGGACCTAAAAAGAGCCAAAGATTTTATGATAAAGACACAAAAAGCAATTGCTACAAAAGCAAAAATTGACAAATGGGATATAATTAAACTTAAGAGCTTCTTCGCAGAAAAGAAAAATCAACAGAGTAAATAGACAACCTACAGAATTGGAGAAAATATTTGCAAACTCTGTATCTGACAAAGGTCTAATATCCAGCATCTATAAGGAACTTAAAAAAAATGTGCAAGAGAAAACAAGCAACTCCCTTAAAAAGTAGACAAGGACATGAAAAGATGCTTCTCAAAAGAAGACATACATGCAGCCAACATGCATGTGAAAAAAAGCTCAATATCAGTGCTCATTAGAGGAATGCAAATCAAAACCACAATGAGATATCATCTCATACCAGTCAGAATGGCTACTATTAAAAAGTCAAAAAATGACAGATGCTGGTGAGGTTGTGGCGAAAACAGAACCCTCATACATGGTTGGTGAGAGTGTAAATTAGTTCCATTGTGGAAAGCAGTACCAAAGAGCTAAAAGCAGAACAACCATTCAACCCAGCAATCCCATTACTGGGTGTATACCCGGAGGAATATAAAGCATTCTACCATAAATACACATGCATGTGAATGTTCATTGCAGCACTGTTGACAATCACAAAGACATGGAATCAACCTAAATGTCCATCAGTGACAGACTAGAATAAATAATAAAGAATAAAGAAAATGTGATAAACGTACACCATGGAATATTATACAGCCATAGAAAAGAATGACATATCTCTTGTGGGAACATGGATGGAGCTGGGGGCTATCATCTTTAGCAAACTAACTCAGGAAGAGAAAGTCAAATACCACATGTTCTCACTTGTAAATGGAAAGTAAGTAATATGAACTTATGAACACAAAGAGGGAAACAACAGACACTGGGGTCTACTTGGAGGAAGAGGGTTACAGGAGGAAGAGGATCAGAAAAGGTAACTATGTGGTCCTTAGCTTAATATTTGGGTGATGTAATAACATGTACAACAAGCCCTCATGACACCCGTTTATCTATGAAACAAACTTTCACATGTATCCCCAAACCTAAAATAGAAAGTTTAAAAAATTCTATTCACTGCTCATCTCTGCTAAACTCTAACACTGCTTCGCTAGTAAAATGCACACATGAGAAATGTCCATGGTGAGATTTACCATGACTTTACAGACTCATGTTGTCCAAGATTAACTTTAGCTTAACTCCCCCTTCCTGGTAGACTAAACAGGCAAAAGTTGTTGATGTAGAAAGCTTAGTATAATTTTACTCCAGCACCCCCAAAGCAAAACAAGAAGATGATAATGACATTATTTCTTGTGTGAGGAACACAGCTAAATGTAAATGTGAAGGTAACTGGCCTGGGTAGCATTACAAGGAAGGAAGGGCAAGGAAGAGGAGGCAATAAGTCACCTTTGGGTGCCACAGGGAGGAAAGAAGGCAATTAAGGCTTGGGAGTTTGTGTTTGGTGATAATCTAATTACAGTTACCCACTGTGGTACATAGTAAATTTAATTTTTATTACCCAGATTCAGACTTCTGTTCTTACTCTGATAAGCACCACCCTATGAACTGGCTTATGGGACTCAAGCAGCTTGACTTTTAACTCAGCTTCTTGAGGTATCTTAATAACTTTATCCCTGCCGGGCGCGGTGGCTCAAGCCTGTAATCCCAGCACTTTGGGAGGCCGAGGCGGGTGGATCACGAGGTCAAGAGATCGAGACCATCCTGGTCAACACGGTGAAACCCCGTCTCTAAAACTACAAAAAAAAATTAGCTGGGCATGGTGGTGCGTGCCTGTAATCCCAGCTACTCAGGAGGTTGAGGCAGGAGAATTGCCTGAACCCGGGAGGCGGGGGTTGCGGTGAGCCGAGATCGCGCCATTGCACTCCAGCCTGGGTAACAAGAGTGAAACTCCGTCTCAAAAAAAAAAAAAACAAAACTTTATCCCTGTGCATGCAGAGGGATGTGTGGACGGTTGAAGGATTGATAGCAGTGCAATGGCAGATTTGGGGGAAAGATCATTTTGCTTAATTCTTTATTTTAAAAAATGGCTATTTGTTATAGGTGTTTTTTTTCTTCTTCCTCATGTTTGCTGGATTAATCAGTGTTTTGGTACTTTTTTTTTTTTTTTTATCTTTTTTGTGTTGTGTTGGTAACTTGTAAATACGATTATAGAGTTCTATTTTGCTAATAGTTAACTTCTTAGTTTCAAACACCAATATCTTCTTCTATATTTCTCCATTTATGTAACATATTGAAATAATAATATCACTCCCAAATAATATAATCAGGCATTAAATAGAAGCTTTGACTTGAAAACCCTACCTCCATTGATTGTACAGGTATGGGAATGGGCAGTGGGACACTCATAGGTAGGTGTGGGAGGGGTGGGAAAATGGTCCAAGGTAAAAACAAGAGTCAGTGAGTTAGACTGTATCAGTTCTTCTTTTACCTTTTTAAACCTACATTCACATTCAGTCCTTGCTACACTCTCTAGTCTTGTGGTTATTTTTAGGTTCTGCTAAAAAATAATAATAATAATTTTTTTCTTGAGGTCATCTATATCACCTTTATAGAATTTCAGAGTTTTCAAAGTTTCTCGATTTTGAGATCAATTTTTTTTTCCTGTCTGCTTTATACCTTTCATGAATTCCCTACTTTTCTGGTTTTGCTATGTTAACCTTTCCTGTTTTTCAGGAAACCTATGGAATAGACTTGATATTTAGTGTTTCATTTCAGCTGCATTTGTGAGGGAGGTAAAGTCATCATACTTGGTCACTGTGATTTCCATGTAAAAATCCAAGGGAAAGAATTGATGGGTAAATGGCAAAGTAGTATTTATAGTTTATTTCTATTTTCTATGAGAAATAAGATACATAATTTTACCAAAAGTTTCTGGAGATAGTATATGATGGATTGAGTTTAAAAATTCTATAACTCACAGCCGTGACTTTGTTTAATGTAAGTACAAGATAAAAAATTTAGAAGATTTTATTTTAAAATAAGTGTTGCTGTAAGAATCATTCAAGGGAAAGATGTAAATATATATGACTTCTTGCATTTGTTATTTTTATTATCCTAGCTACTTAATTTTCCTTATCTTTGGCATATAAACATGCAGCTTCTCTCGACCACAAATCTGCCCACTGTGAGTGCCTGTTTTGCTTTCTCCATTGGTGTGATTCATTTAATCCTTACTTTCCTCTTTGCCATTGCTGTGCTAGAGACTGGTGGTGAATGCAGAGTATGGTGCCCCTCAGTGTGTATTTATGCAGCATTTCACCACCCACTGTTCTTTGTCAGTAATTGAAAGAGAAAACAGAAGCTAACAGGAACCAAAGTTGATGTTGTGGTACACTAAGTCAATGAAGTGGAAGAAATATGAAGATTCAGTAGATGAAGGAAGATTCATCCCATCGATTACAGAAATAACTATTTCTCAATACTCTTATGCAAACTCTCAAAATATCTAGGGTTGTGTATAAAACCACAAAGTAATTAAAAATCTAGAAAAGGTAATGGATACAGATAAATGCCATCACAGAAGGGATAGAATCAAGAGTATGAAAGAGTTGATTTAAAAAAATTATTGTGAATATTAAAGAGAATTAAGAAACAGTAAATCAAGAGAAAAATTAATATCTCAAAAAAGAATCAAGTTGTGACCGTAGAAGGTAAATAAAATTCTGTAACCAGGAGACATTGGCCAATATTCAGCTATAACTATCTATATATATAAACCTAGAAAAAGCCATTTATGCTGCTATAAAAGTTTAAATATGTATTTACTTCATAGCAACTAGTACAACAATCAAATCTGGGAAAACAGCTTTGTTAACTAAGATATTTTGATAATCTTATTAAGGAGAGCAAAAGCATCTTAGGTTAGTTCCTATGATCCTATATGAAAAAGAAAGCAATCCTGCAAAATGAAATGTGAGGGGAGGGAAGAGCAGGGATACTAAGTAAGACTTTCATAAGACCAGATATAGCCAATAATAATTTACTAAATTATTAGTGAGTTTTGTTTCTTCCATCTCACCTATAAAATTATCAGCAAATTCTTAACTCCCCACTAATGGTTTTTTAAATGAATTGTTTCCATGGGAAATTTAAAGCTGCATGTAAAGCGCCGTAATTTGTAAAGAAAATTAAAATGCCCTGGAAAGCCAAAAGCTTACAAACTCAGTCAATCTTACTTTTAAAATTAAACAAAACAAAACAAAAACCCAAACTCAGCTGGGCGCTGTGGCTCTCTTATAATCTCAGCTTTTATGAAGCTGACAGAAGTGGATCACTTGAGCCCAGGAGTTCAGCACCAGTCTGTCTCTAAACAACAGCAACCAACAACGAGAACAATAAAATAAAATAAAATAATCTTTACAAATATTTCTTTCATTTAAAAGTGGACAGAAACCACCTACTTCTACTTATTATGTATTTTAATTCATTCAACCATGAGTTATTGACTTTCCTGAAGTGCTGTTAGGCACAATTGAGTAATTACATTTATTCAAAAAGGGAAAGGTAAGTAGCAATGAGTTCCTACATAATCAAACACTAAAATAATTTAATAGACCTTAAGAATCATGAGCAATAATCTAAGTACAAGTATAAATTGCTCTAAAGAGGAAACTGAAGATGCAGGAGGGCAGGTCCCCAAATAGCCTTGGCTGATTAAGATCTCCCCTCTTCCTGTTTGTAGTTCTCAGGGTAACTACAGAATGCGCTGAGAAGAAACATCATGAGACAAGGATGAAATTTCTGAAACAATCCTCATCCATCCTAAAGCCGTGAAGTGCTCTGCAACACTTCAGTCCCAACAATGGGAGGGTTCTCTGGGGTATAAAAACCCAGAGCAGAATGCTTTCTGGGTCCATCAGCTGTGTTGAGACATGGGACAAGCACAGACAAGAGAATCCATGACGCCTAGCAGCTTTCCTGAACTAGGGGCTGGCTCACCATCCTAGGGTCTGTTGCCCCTTACTGCATATCTGAGAATAATAAAGTTGCTTTTAACACATGAGTGAATGTTCCTGCAAGTGGTAGATGGAATAACTGGTGCAAAACGAACCTCCTCCACAAAGGAAAGAACTAGAAAGAAAATTAAACATGAATTATATCCTTAAAACTAGGTAAAATTTTGTTAAGCAGAGAACAGAGTCTGCATGAAACTCAAGAGTTAGCTGGACAAACCTGAGTAACAATAGGATGGGTAGGGAAAGCACAGAATGCTCAGGGGAGAGTGGAGATGAAGGTCCAGGAAAAACAGAGAAAGTACCTAGATAGTACCAACAACCAGACAGAGTCCAATCCTGTAATTATCCTGATTCTCTAGGACTTTTGGGTAAAGCCTAGGGGTTGACTGAGAATCAATGGCACATTGAGAACTGGAATGTTGAAGTTAGGCTAGAGCGGAATGAGTCTGAGAGCCCCAAACACACAAATCCTATAAAATTTCCCTTACAACAGAGGCCACCTCTTCTCTCTGTTCTGATGAGCTGGCTCAGCTTTGCTTAACAATGCAGTAATGACCTCCACTGAAGTAGATGTGTGTGGATGAATATTAAAAGTGCTAGACCAGAGAAGGAATATGACATTGGTGGGACCATCTCATATGTATTCCCTAGATTTCTCTATGTAACTTGGCAAAATCTTTCAATTCCTTTTGAGTGTAAGCTGTTTCCTCCTGAGACTTTGTATTTCTTCCCCAGTGTATTAGTTTCCGATTGTTAGCAATTACCATGGACTTAGTGCTCAAAACAATAAAAATGTATTCTTTTAGTGTTTTGGAGAAAGAAGTCCTGAAATGGTCAGCAAGGCTGTATTCCTTCTACACGCTCTAAAAGAGAATCCATTTCCTTGCCTTTTCTAGCTTCTAAAGGTCCCCTACACTCCTTGGCTAATGGTTCCATTCTCCACCTTTAAAGCCAGCATGATAGCATCTTGTTACCTCTCTTTCTGAACTTTCCCTCCTGCCTCCCTCTTATAAGAACCTTGGGTTACACTGAGCTTCCCAATTAATCCAGGATCTCAAGATTTTTAATTTAACAACATCTGCAAAGACTCTCTTGCCACGTAGGTAATATAATCCCAAGACCTGGGAATTAGGCCATGGACATCTTTGGCAACAGCATATTCAGCCTATCATACCTTGAGCATTCAGGGATTTGATGTTAGTTGTGGGTCTAGAAGCAATGAAAACTGTAAAGAGTGCTACATAAAAAGGATAGGCATTCCATTGTAAAGCACCCGCTTCAGGGTAGCTGTGTCAACAATAACGACGTAGTGACAGCAAGTTTCAGAATTATGAATGGTGGTAATAACTTCCTGATTTCTGGATGACAGTTTCAGGGACATGATTCTTCAGTCAAAGTCTAGTGACATCTCTGCCTCTCTGGTTAATTTGATGGGTTTGTAAAAACCTAATGCTTTCTGTGCCTCAGTTTTCTTGCCTGTAAAATGGGCGTTATAGTATCACCTACTTATCACTCAGAGTTTATTTTCTTCCTTTTTTAAAACATTAAATTAATTAATGTATTTAGTAATATTTTTAGAAAATATATGGAACATATTGATATTGCTATATAGAACATCACACCCCCAAAATGTAGCAAATACTTTTTCAATACATGGAAAAACCACAATAAGAAAAACAACATAAGTAATTTTCATCTAATTAACTGAAAATGCAAAAAAGAACACTAAGGTTTCATAAGAATATCAACCGTAGGAAGCAGCCATGAACACTAGATCTGAGGAAACAGAGAATTTTAAAAACAGAAGCTTGAAGGAGGGGCCCTATGGAACTGAATCTGATGTCTCTTAGGATGGTATAATTTGGACAGTGCTAGGGTTTTTAAGGGAAGTATAATAAGGTTGATTCTAAAAGTGTTGGAAAAAATATGAAATGGATTCAAACACTGCTACAGAAAGGTGGTGCAACTTCCCTTATCAGAAATTCGTTTTAGAAGTATTGATAAGATGATGCTTATGAAAGCAGGAAGCAAATATGAAACAATCAGAAAGCAAACAGGATGGAACAGGTTTACCTTCCCTCCTGCAGCCTCGAGTCTCTCTCGTGCTTGGTATCAGTTGAGCCAATAGCAAGCCAGTCAAAAGCAGCAATGTGATTTGCAGGTTCAACTCCAATATCTCAAAGTGAATACAGAAGGATGGGTTTCCTGGGTAGAGAGAATAGCATAGTAAGTAGCAAATTTACTTCTGACTATACAGCATCACTATAAAGCTTTAAACAAACATTTGAAATTTCATATTTCCACCCAATGCAATGCAACTATTCTTCATACAAATGAAGAAAAATGTCTTCTCTTTACTCAAAAAATAAGATGAAGCAAAGTTTCTATCTCTGGAAGATAATCATTATTCATTTATGTTCTACATTGATTATTATTCAAATATGGTCATGTTTCCATTATTGTGTAAAAATGTAATGCATTTTTTATTCAAAATGCTAAAGGGAAGGAGGGGATAAAGCATGGAGAGAAGCCCCTTGAAAAAGAAAGGCACAACATTGCTCCATCTGTACCACTTTTTACAAAACAGTCATAGTGCTCTGTGGACTTTTTCAGTTTTCCAGGAAACAAATGCCACATTTGAATGCCATCTTTATAATTTATTTACAGAGTAAAATTTTGTTATGTTTAATCCATTGTTCATTTGTGAATCTAATTGTTACATATGCTGAATTTAACACTTAACAATGTTATAATTCAGTATATTTTCTCTAATATTTTCTATCATATAAACAGATAGTTACCTTTCCAAAATATTTAAATTGTTATAACAGCTCTCATATGTTCTGTAAATATAGCCACTCTTCTCCCTTTCTATTTTCATATGCTTAAACTTGTTTTGCAATCTACTTAACTTTTCTTACTCATCTGTAAGTCTTCATGGTGCCTAAACACTTTTAATTTGATGTTGTCATTGATGATAACAATGCACATATGGCCTTCACCACTTCTGGGTAAGTGAAACATTTATTTATTCTAACTGGAATGTAAATAACAGATTTTGAAATGTATTCTATGTTTTTTATCTTTCTAAAATTCCTTTTATGTGACTCTTCTGCCTCCATTCTTCCATGGGCATGATTTTTCCTCAGGACAGATTTTCACTGTTACAAGAAAGATGCCAAGAGGAAGAAGGAGTCAACATTTAACATTTGAATTTCAGAATGGAATTTTTCAGTCAAAACATGAAAATAAGCTTGAAGGTCACCCTTTGTTGAAAAAAAGATTTTATTAACATATCTGGGGCTAGGACTTGCTGACCAGATAGAATTTTACCATAAACTAGAAATAGAACCAAATCAGAAGAATGGAGGGCTAGTCATTATCATACAGAGAAGAGAAAGAAAGAAGGAGGAAGAAAGAGAAAGAGCCCACCCTTATCGACCTAGGATTGGTGGAGGGGCAAGGCAACAGAGGTTTTGGAAGCAGAGGTCAAATACCTGGGTCCTGACTTCCCATCTCCAGTCTAGTGTCTCTGGCATCATAAGGATATATACTACACGTATGGGAGAGAAAGTGGACAACAGAACAGCTTTTGCCTTGTTCTTTATTTGAAGAACTGGAAGACCACACCCAGGATGAGCCCACTTCATCATTATGGGTTAAAGCATCGATGGCTAGGTGAGTAGAAAGATCTAAGCCACCTTTACTGGCTTATGGTGGAGAAGCCCTTACTCTGCCTTAAGAACTACACGTTTCCTCTCTACGCTGCTACCAGTTTAAGGAGGAAAGTGAAAGGGAAAGCGCTGCAGGCAGTTTAACTTTGGATTTTAAAAAATCAATGCATTAGAGATTTTTAAAATTGAAAACACACTATTTAAAAGGTAATAATCTATTGTTGAAATTCCCCTTAACTCCAGTGCCTGTTTCTTCTCATGGAGAGTTTAGAGAAGTTACAGAAAATAAAGGATCCCTGCATTCTTGGGATATCTGTGAGTATATGCATGAATTTAATACCATAGTAATTATCTAGTGGTTTAACAGAGTTCGGTGATAGTGGCTGTATTCACATAATTACATATAACCTAAGTCTGAAAATTTAGAGGCAATACTCCAAATAGCAGAAAAATGTAGGGATTATATCATTTAAATATTTATTTAAACTATTTGGTTATGTTGATATTATATAGTAAGAAATGATTGATTACAATAATATTCAAATAGAGTCACTCTTACTTTATTCAGATTCATTTATAGTAAAATGGTAATATTTGTAGTCTTTAAGATATTTTGCTATCCTTCCTTTCCAAATCATACTTACTGAATTCATTTGAGAGAAAAAGTAATAAAAATTAATATTTGTTAAAAATATTTACAGAATAGGTGGATGCATTTACAAGGTATTAACAACAAAAATATGTGTCATAGAAAGTCTGATGATTTGTTCTGTGTGTTATACTGTATTAGTTTACATCTGGCTTAGATTCTTACATTTTGACCTAAGCCTAGGAATTGACTAGCTATATTTAAAATAAAACATCAGATTTAATAAAAATTATCATTTTAATATATTAATTGTTGCCATTTAATTTATTTTTCTGTTTTAATACAGATAATTTGATTTTAACATATTATCATTTTAGCTGCCTTGTACACTAATTAAAAACCCCAGACTGGAACCACATTCCAGTAAATATCTATTATAACATGTCTGTAGAAATGTCTGCTCTGTGTGTATAAAATTTCCAGAAAAGAGGAAACTTAATATTCAAGGTTTTTTATAATTCTGTTAACACCACTCTTAGAAAAAAATTAAGGAAAATTTATGAGTAAGGTACTGAAATAGCTAACAAAAATTCTGTGAATTTAGAGTATCTGCTGGTTTGGTGCCATCCATAGAGTTTTTGTTTTAGTGCCAGAATCAAATATTCCATTTAAAAAATAAAATAAATACAATGTCTGGGGCACTGGTTGGCAACTTTTGATTCATGCATTTTGTGCTGCTGGTGTCATCAAATGCATGAATTTATGTCTTCACTCTTTTATGATCCTATTTTTCACTAAGAATTTATTCATCTTTCTTTGAGCTCCATTTAATTTCACTGTCCTATATTTTCTCTAACTCTTCTTTGCTGAACTATTGGATTTTTAAAAATTCTGTACTATTACCTAGTTATTTTAAATGTATCTCTTCTTAACCAGGTGATATTTTTAATGTACACCTTATTTGGTGTAGTAATATCTTGTATTTATTGAACACATCTCATGGTCTAGACATTGTGCTATGATACACACACACACACACAGACAATTCTCGACTAATACTCCCCATTGAAAGAGGTTGGTATTTTTACTATGCCTTTACAGATGAGGAAGCTCAGGCACAAAGGGTCAAAGTAACTTTTTTAAGGTCACACAGTGGCAAGGGAGAGAATTGGGATTTAATTACATGAGGTCTGACTTCAAAACACACTTCACCATTTTTTGTGTCTGTAAAAATTCTATTACTTGTGAATGGCAGAAGTCCATCAAAGTAGTTTATGGAAAATGGCATAAACTGCCTCACATAACTAAAAATCTAGAAGTGAATTTCCAAACACTGCTGGATTTGGATGCGTAAACAACAACAACAAGGTCATCTGTGTGGCTTCATGCTCAGACTGTTTCCATATGTCTAAAATGAGTCCCCAAGCAGCTCCAGGCTCACAATGTTCTTGCAGCCAGAGATTGTGGAAAAGTGAGAGCATCTTTCCAATGATCTCTGGCAATGATCCTGTGAGGGAGTATGATCAGGCTTGCTGGGGTTACAGGATGGTCAGAGCTTTGAGACAGCTGTGTACTATAATTGGCCCCACTTAACCACAAAGACTGAACAGGATTACTGTAGAAGAGAGATCAGATGATTCCCCAAAAGAAGGGTGTTGGGCAGGCAAATAAATAAATAAATAAAATTTTAAAAGCTATTAAGTGAACAGTAATAAACATTAACATTAGACCTTGTGAATCGCTAAACTTGTTCAAAGCACAAAAACATCACATAAAACTTTACAAGAACACAATGAGGTAAATTTTATCTTCAATTTGTCCGCTAACAAAAGCAAAGACCAACAAGTTCACATAATTTCTAAGCCATCAGACCTTTTAAAGATAAATTATGTATCCAACTGTACTGCTATTACAGGAATTATGAACAAAATTTACAGGTCTAGGCTGAAGTCTGATGGTATCACGTCCAAGTATCAAATTTAAAGGATTAAATATATTTAAATGAATGAAACTAGACATTAATCTGATTTAGTATTTTAGGATTTGGTGATAGTTAATATTTAAAAAATAATCTAATATTCTATGCATCCTAACTCTTGTAACTTCCTGAGAGTATCAAATCAAAGAGAGGAAAATCTCTATAGGATGAATGTCAGATTTATTCATATTCTTTAGTTGAATAAATGTGATTACTAAGAACCATGTTTAATGAAATATGTTCAGAAGTTACAAAAACTTGAAGCAACAGCAAGCACTTAATTAACATTTTATGTAAAAACGAAGTGTCATTGGGAAAGGGAGCTTATTTTTAACAAGTTTTTTAGGTGATTATTGCCTAAGAAAGATGAGATTGTATATGCTATAAATCTTGGTCTACATATTCAATATACATGCCATGCAACCTCGCTCTATTTTTTTAAATCTTCTTAAGTCCATCTTCAGTCCTCTATTTTGACATGACAGTATGAAAACAAATCTAAGACATTTCTGGGATACATCTTCCCATCAGGGCTATCTAAAGTTGCAGTGTTTTGCATACGATCAAGCATCTGAGATACTTCAAAAAATATGGGTCCTCAATGGTTTCTGCTAACATACCCATCATCCCTTTATGCATGGTACCTTCTGGTCTAGTGACTCTCTCTGTCCTTTGTTTGGGGTGTCCTGGGTTTTTGTTGAGGCTGGGACCACTGTGTCTAGAGTACCAAATCCCTGGAGGCTGCTACTGGGGGGACTCAAGTCACCAATGATTATGGACCCACAGATCTTGGTCCCCTTTTCTAAACAAGAAATGTTATCTTACTCTCTGGCTTCAAAGGGCTCATTCCTTTCTCCACTCTCTCCTTACCTGCCGGGATGGCCAAAATGCTCTCATCCATAAGCTAATTTAACTTTTACAATAGACAGGAATGGCTGTTGTCCTCAGGAGGACTCTACTTCCAGCTCGGCAAAAAAGGCTGGGAGCAAGGAAATATAAATGGCCTGGCTACCAGCTTGAAATAGGAGGAAGAAGGAGAAACTGAAGATAAATACAAACTACTATCTAAAAGAACCCAACAACAACATTCCTGTCACACATATATAACCAGGATCTGCAGCTTGACTTAACAGTTTCATTAATGTTACCTCTGAAATAATATAGTAAGTGACAAGAAAATCTCATCAACTTTAGCCATACTGAAGTACTGTTAATCAACTACATCTAAGCTCCAATGAGTTGGAGATAATGCTGAAAATAAAGGCCAGGAGGAACCCTAAGCAGCACCTAGATGAAAGAATAAGGAGATACCATTTGCAGAAAAAGAATAATTGTTTAAAAACAACTAGAGAACAAATTAAAGAGGTCAGACATAAATACCTATAGCTAGAAACTAAGTCAGACCAACTTGTCTGTCATTCTGAGACTGAGGAGTACACAGAATATAGAACTAGAAGTCATACGCTCATCTATCTCAGGAGACATCAGCCTATGTTCTGTGGGTCCACAGAAGGGTCTTAGGGGTTCCAGAAATGTTTGATTGGAATTCATTAAAAAATAGTGTTTTTAACTATTTCTAATGCTGTAATGAAAAACAGCAGGTAAACCAAAATGTTTTATATTGTGAAGGAATACCAAATGTGTATGTTACTTAAAATATGAGAACCTAACTATCATGAAAGATGTTACTCCATGAGGCCCATTCGGGAGGAGTGTGTGTTAAAGCTTAAGCGATGTCAGAGGCCTCCTCTGCTCAAACCTCTACAATGGCTTCCCATCTCACTCCAAGTGAAGGCTTTACATTGGCCAACAGGTAGGTGCTAGCGGTCATACCCCTTACCTTGCTAACCTCATCTTTGATCACACTCTCCTTACTAAATGCCCTTCAGCCATCCCAACTTCCTTGCTGCTTCTGGCACATATCGCCGTGCATGCTTCAATCTGCCTGGAATGCTCCCTCCACAGGAATCACAGCGTTTTGCTTCCTCACCTCCTTCAAGTATTTGCTCATCCTCTGAGACCTTTCCTGACCACATATTTAACAATTGCCTCCTTATCCCTAAGTTCTTAACCCACTTTCTTGCCTTATGTTTTCTTTTCTTTCTTTCTCCATTTTTTTTTTTTTTTTTATGTAGAGCCTTTATTTATTTACACACACACTTTTTTTTTTAATTTTTTTTTTTAGATGGACTCTTGCTCTATTGCCAGGCTGGAGTGCAGTGGTGTGATCTCGGCTCACTGCAACCTCTGTGTCCTGGTTTCAAGCGATTCTCCTGCCTCAGCCTCCCAAGTAGGTGGGACTACAGGCATGTGCCACCACGCTCAGCTAACTTTTGTATTTTTAGTAGAGACAGGGTTTCAACATATTGGCTAGGATGGTCTCGATCTCTTGACCTTGTGATCTGCCCGCTCTGCCTCACAAAGTGCTGGGATTACAGGCATGAGCCACTATATACTATACAATGTTAAAATATGTTTCATTTTATTATCTGCCACTCCCCACCAGTGTGTAGCTCCTCAAGACAAGAGGCAAGGGAATTTGATCTGCTTTGTTGAATGAAATCCCAGTACTTAGGACAGTGCCAGAAAGCAAGTGCTCAGTAAATCTTTGCCAAATAAACGTATAGGGAACTAGATGGTGGGTGGAGTCAAAGGGCAAATGCAACTTTAGACAGATAGAGCCAGAAATCAGATTTTTGTATGTAAATATGTGTGAGTGTATATTTGAGTCATATTCAAATATAGGAAATCTCTATATAGCACTTTCTATTTTCCAGACCTTATGCTGAGAGTGTTCATCTTGTTTAACTAACTTAATCCACACAACAATTTGCAAAGCTATTAAGGAATGTCAGTGGAAGATAAACACTGAACACAAGGAGTATTTCTCAATTCTCTACCCGCCCTCTACTCATTGAAAGGGATTAGCAGGTTATTTTAAAGGTAGAATGCTCACACATATAAATATATTCTTTCTCTTAATCTAGTTCAGTAGTCCTCAAACTTAAGTGGCATAAAATGCATCACATAAAGATATGCATATCTAAAACCATGTATAATCTACTTTATAGTCAAATAAGGAGTTTTCAAGGATAATTTTCACTCAACCTAATTTTCACCTTGCTTTCTAATCTAATCTCTTATAACATAATGCCAAATTATACTAACTTTAATTCCATTGTAATTTCAAGTTACCTGTTTCTTCTTGAACTTCAGAATAAAGCTGCACCTGTCATATTTATGCACATACTTGAACATTATGTGAAGGAACCATTAAGCAAGAAGGCTGTTGTTCTTCACTGCTGTCTTTTTTTTTTTTTTTTTTTTTTTTTTTTTTTTTTGACATGAAGTTTTGCTCTTGTTGCCCAGGCTAGAGTGCAATGACGCAATCTTGGCTGACAGCAACCTCTGCCTCGCAGGTTCAATCGATTCTCCTGCCTCAGCCTCCTGAGTAGCTGGGATTGCAGGTATGCGCCACCACACTCAGCTAATTTTTGGTATTTTTAGTAGAGATGGGGTTTCTCCATGTTGGTCAGGCTGGTCTTGAACTTCTGACCTCAGGTGATCCGCCCGCCTTGGCCACCCAAAGTGCTGGTATTACAAGTGTGAGCCACTGTGCCTGGGCCTCTTCACTGCTATCTTTAAAATTCAAGCTTGCTTATGTCCACTCACATAAACTTATAGCAGCAAATTCATTTGTTTTTGCCTGCTCCTCAGTGGTGCAATGACAAGAAAACATGAAGTATTAAAATATAGACAGCTTTATCTCTTATTTCATACTCTTGATGCTTCTTGTCTGAATACTATTTTTTGATTATGAGAGCTCTTCTTGGATGTTATAGGTAAAATCAAAATCTTCTATTTATTTTAAAAGAATTTGGATCAGTTTAATTTCAGAGTGTCCTGAGATGGCAAGGTGAGTTGTCAAAAAAAAAAAAAAATGCTACTATTTATAATCACTTATCTACTTGAAACAGGATTTTATTTTTGAACTATTCTAACAAAAAAATCCACAGGAATAAATTGTAGGCTGTATCTTCTTTAAGACTGTAATTGCTACCGACAATCCTCAACGTCAAAATTGTTCCTTCCTTAAGCCTATCATGTTCATCAAACCTCATTGCTCCTCATTGAATTTTTCAGTAAGCAATTATCAACAATTTTAAATTGATGGAAACAAATGTGCAATTTATTTGTTCTAAGCAGAGGAGTTTGTATCATAATTGTTCTCTCTTTTTTAAAGTTCCACTACTAAAAACAGATTGAAAATCACTGCTGTAGCCAGGAATTGGTGAACTTTTGCTAAAAAAGCCAAATATTAAATATTTTAGGCATTGCATGGCAAACGGCAAAATTGAGGATATTACATACAATGAGATACCATTTCATGCCAGTTAGAATGATGATCATTAAAGTCAGGAAACAACCGATGCTGGAGAGGATGTGGAGAAATAGGAATACTTTTACACTGTTGGTGGGAGTGTAAATTAGTTCAACCATTGTGGAAGACAGTGTGGCGACTCCTCAAGGATCTAGAACTAGAAATACCATTTGACCCAGCAATCCCATTACTGGGTATATACCCAAAGGATTATAAATCATTCTACTATAAAGACACATGCATACGTATGTTTATTGTAGCACTGTTCACAACAGCAAAGACTTGGTACCAACCCAAATGCCCATCAATGATAGACTGGATAAAGAAAATATGGCACATATACACCATGAAATACTATGCAGCCACAAAAAAGAATGAATTTGTGTCGTTTGCAGGGACATGGATGAAGCTAGAAACCATCATTCTCAGGAAACTAACACAGGAACGGAAAACCAAACACCGCATGTTCTCACTCATAAGTGGGAGTTGAACAATGAGAACACATGGAAACAGGGAGGGAAACATCACACACTGGGGCCTGTCAGGGGGTGTGGTGCTAGGGGAGGGACAGCATTAGCAGAAATACCTAATGTAGATGACAGTTTCGTGAATGCAGAAAACCACCATGGCATGTGTATACCTATGTAACAAACCTGCACCTTCTGCATGTGTATCCCAGAACTTAAAGTGTAATTAAACACACACACACACACACACACACACACACATTTCAAAGCTTCAAAAATGCGAATTCACAGCCAGTTACTCTCATGTCATCCCACCATTAATATTCCATTAGGGACAGGAAATTCTAACTCTTAATTATTCTTCCTAGGTAATTTTTTTTGGTAGTTGTAGCAGAAAAAAAAAAATAGATAAATTAAGGATTTTCTTTAGATTAGAAATCTCAAACAATTTGTTCTTGAGGGATCTCAAGCATTTACTGCATGATAAATTTAAAATGAGAAAAAAACATTTATTATTTCATAAAAATAACAAACTTAATACATGTTAACATGACTATATAAGATAGTTTGTGAAAATAATTCTATTTTCAACACCCCTCCCAGAAAATTTTGAGAGTGGCAGAAAAGAAATCTGCTCTCCTAGTGCTAATATTCCATTGAAAGTCATAAATCCTGACTTATTATGGAAAAGGAAAGACCACTACTCTCTTATTTTTAACTTGTCATCTCTTACTTTTAACTATATATGTGCACATATACATACATATATATCATATTTATGTGTATCAATATATAATTTATTCATATGTTGATAGCTAAGAATTCAGCACAATGAATTCTGTAAACATTCTGAAATCCAATTGTCTCTGTACATTTAAAGTATTTTTAGGCTTAATAGTCAGAACTGGTATTTTTTTTTTAATTTAAAAAATGTTTTAGCTTACCCCATCATTTAGTTTTAGTTCACATGTAATAATTGTATATATTTATGGGATACAGAGTGATGTTTTAATACATGTGCATAATGATCAAATCAGAGTAATTAGCATATGATATCCAACACCTGAAACATTTAACCTTTCTTTGTGCTGTGGACATTCAAAAATCTTCTCTTCTAGCTTTTAAAAAATATACAAAAATGATAATGAACCATATTCACTCTATGATGCTTCAGAAGAACAAAACTCATTCTTCCTATCTAGCTGTAATTTTGTATCCTTTCTCCAAGCTCTCCTCCTCCTACCCTTTAGCCTTCCCAGCTTTGAATACTGACAGCTCTACTCTCTACTGGAACTGGATATATTAAGTAAAATAAAAATAAAATAAAGTATATTATTAGGATTAATTTCACATGTCCTTACTTTGTAAAATGTGTCTACTAAAAATTTTAAATTACATATGTAGATAATATTATTTCTCCACTGAACAGCACAGATCTATGGAACAGGAAAGGAAACCATGTAATTAACAGTGATTGATGATTAAAGCAATAGAACGAAGGTGGCACATGCATTTTAAGTTTTCTGAGATAGGAAATATTGACTTGGAGATTATTCATATTTTAGGAAAGTATTGAAAGGAGACAATTAAAAATACAAATCTTTTTTTAGCATAAATTCAGATTAGTGATTAGGAACTCGAGATTTTGCAGCCCATTACCTAAGTATAGACTATTACTACTTACAAAAAAATTCTCACGTGTAAATAGTCCCCCCTTTTTTGTGTGTGTGTGTGAAAGCTTGATCGGGTATTTTACTTATGTCTCAGAGACTGTTATGGGGCCAAGAGAGGCTGGAAGAAGTGGATGTTTTAATTTCAATTCATTGCTTTTTGACCCTTCCATGAGTGACAAGAGGAGTCTCATTCTTTCCTTCTCAATCAATCTTCCCACTTATTGGTTAGATAAGTGGATCATCTCTTGGTTAGGTAAATCTATAGGAAATAAACGATGAATATGTGCTGACCTTAAACAAATTAAGCATTTAAAAAAAAAAACTTTTTATCATAGAGAATTCCAAATTTATCCAAAGATAATTACCTACCCAAATAGTATTGAATACCTGGTCAAGCAGACCCTATTCACATTTACATCCACTTAGCATCTCCCTCCATCCCATATATTTAAATCTCAGATATCATAACAGTTCATCTATAAACATTTCAGTATGTTTTTCTGAAAATAAGCACTCTTTTTATTAAAAAAAAAAAAGCTACAATAGCATTATCATACCTAAAAAAGGAATTAATGATTAATAAACCCTTGATAGCTAGCATCAAATATCCGATCAGCATAAAAAATTTACTACAACATTTTCATGGTGATTAAATATAAATTAATACTAGGTCCTGAAACTTACATAGTTTTATGATATGCTTTAAATAATTACCTTTCCATATTTCAGTATATGAATTTTGATCATCTCCTCATGTGCTGATCTCTGAGAAAATAAAAGCCAGAATCAAACTGTTATCTTATTATGCCTCTATTATTATAATACTCCTTGGCAATATCAAAAATATTTTGTAACACAATTTATCCCTTAGGAACCAACTGAATTACCATTATGATTATTAACCACTAGATGCCACAGTTGCTTCACACAAATGAAATTAACTCAGCCTTGATCTGTCAAGAAAAAATGATAACATTCAAAATAGCTTAGTAAAATCCTGATTCAAAGTGTCAGTACAAGGCTAATCTTGATTATACCTTGTAACAGAAGCATAAACTAAACATTCATGTTAATACTGACCTTTAACTTTCATAAATGATCAAATGATTCCACCCTTTAAATTTTTTGTGCCTTTTCTGTGATTTTAAAGTTATTAGTAACCTTTTCTAATTAGTTTTAATATCTAAATGTAGTCCCATCACAGCAGTCTGTTCAAAGGCTCTCTGCTAAGTATAGCAGACTTTGTCTTGGGATGGTTGACATTAAAGTCTTTCCAAAGCCACAGGAACACAACCTCTATAAGAAGAAATCTGTCTTCACTGTGAATCCAGATGATGCCTTATGTTCCAGTAACTACAGCTCAGAGAAGGTGGCAAATAATTCATATGTTACTGTAGTCTAATATGGACATGTTTGAATTTGTTAAAGGATTTAGGGAAGACAGAAAATCAGTTTTGTAATTTTCTTTGTAAACTATTATAATTTTAGGAGGATTTTATTATTGCTTTTTTTTCCTCAAAACCCACTACTGAGGTGCTTCATGGAGATTTTATGAGATGGTTCACAAGTATACTTATTGGCACAGTCTTGCTTAGATGAGAACAGCAATTATATAAGACAGTTTTTCCCAGTTATTATTACAGAATTACCTGTATTTGTATATTCTTTCTTCTAATGTAGATAGATTTTGCTATATTTTGGTATGCAATTATGTTTATTCTTCTTCAATGATAGTTCCATGCAAATTTGCTCCTCAACAACCCTCATATCCAACTGAAATTTTTTCTTAAATTCTTCCTATAACTTATTACTTAATGTTTTGAAAATAAAAAAGTAAGTTCTTGATAGAGATTCCCAAGAAAACTGTCTACTCTAAAACTCATGTATCTTCAGAATTAAAGTAGTATGAGAAAATTACTTCACTGACTTTGGAAAATTCCCGCAAATAACCACAAGAATCTCGATACATATAAAATTAAATTGATACAAAAATCTTTTCCCAAAGCTTCTACTTATCACAAATAAGGAAAGGGGCAGACCCTGTGCAGGAAGAAAAAAATGAAAAGAGGCTTGTTTTCTCCTATTCTAAAGTGATGGGGTCACTTCAATAAAGATTTAAAGGTTTTCTCTAATTCTACCCTTGTCCCACTCTAGTTTATTTTCTCCCCAAAGGAGCTAGAATGATCCTTGTAAACAATAAATAAAAACCAGATTACTACTCTACACAACAACTTCATTGTCACTCAGAATGAAAGCCAGTCTTTATGAATGTCTGCAAGGATCTAAATATGCACTGTCCAATATGGTAGCCCCTAGCTACTTGTGTCTGCTGAACATGGGAAATGTGGCTAGTTTCAATTCAGATATGCTGCAAGTGGAAAACACATAATGGTTTTGAAAAATTAGCATCAATAAAAAGAATGTAAAATATCTCATGATATTTTGGATATATTAAGTTGAATAAAAAGTACCATTAAAATTAATTTAACCTGATTTTAAATGAAGCATCTAGAAAAAAATTAAATTATATATCTTACATTTCTGGCTCACATTATAATTCTATTCAGCACTGACCTAAATTATCCACAAGTCATCAGCTCCCTCCCATTTCCAATCTACTTTGGCCTCTGCAGCTTCTCAATATACCACGCCTGTGTCAAAGACTTGTGTTAGCTACTCCTTCTTGAAAATTATTCTTCCATTTATCTTCCGGATTAGTCTCCCTCACTTTTTCCCATTCTCTGTTAAAATTATCAGAAAGAACTTTCCTGACAATCAGCTTTAACTGGCCTCACCCAAAACATAATACACCCACTATCCTTATCAATTTTTTTAAAAAAATAAACACTCCTACCCACATATTACATCTATTCATTTCTTTATATGTAAAAATACTTCATATACACACATGCAAATGTGCGTGCACGTGTGTGAAATCTCTTAGAATATAAGTCCCATGAAGTCAGGACTTTGTTTTGTTGACTTCTGTTTCTCAGTAATTCTGTCTGCCTTATAGTAGATACTAAGTAAGTATCTGTTAAATAAATGAAAGGTGAAATGTAATAAAAATGAGATGATAGATACCATGAGAGAGAGGTTTTATCACGAAGGAATGGATTAGAAAATGAGGAGAACTAACATTTCCCAAGTGTCTACAATGAACCAAACATTATGCTAAGCACTTCAGATAGTATATTAATAAAGTCTCACAGAATGAGTTTACAGATGAGAAATCCAAAACTTAGAGAATTTTAATAACTTGCCCAAGGTCACTTGCCTTGTATGTAACTTCACTTCAATGACTTTCATTTTATTTGAATGTTTTCTAGTGCCTTCCCTGATTCCCAGACTAAATTAGATGCTCTTATAAATATTCTCACAGTACTCTGTATCTCTGATCATATCATTTATCACCATTGTAATTCATTTTATAGTGTGATGTTTAATGTCTCTCTTCTTCAATGGACTATAAGCTTCATCATGAGAAGCACTGAATAGTTTGTTGACATCACCTTGTCTAATATTTAATCTCTAATATACACTTGTTGAATAAGCAAATGATGTTAACTTTCTCCCCAAATGTTCTGAACAGTTGATGAATGGGTTATTAATGCCCAATGAGAATTAATGATTTTGTAGATCAACTACATGAATGGAATCAATTAGCATAAAGCCCAGCTGAATACTGCAGGGGAAAGGATGCTGGTATGTAGGTGGACTTATTTGTTTCTCACTGTTAACCATATGCAATAGGAAATCCTCTGGGAATATGCTGTTTTACAAGGTAGCCCCTAGCCACATGGGGCTATTTAAATAAAAAGTAATTAAAATTAAATAAAATGAAAATTCATTTCATCAGTCACACCACTAGTCACCTTTCAATGCTCCATAATTATATGTGGCTACTAACTGTCTTATCAGCACAAATAAAAAAAAATTCCATTATAAAGAAAGTTCTATTGAGTAGCACTGTTCTAGAAACTTTAAAATACCTTTGGGAAGATATATTTTTAGATCTGAAGGAGCCTGTTTGACTAGCTTTGTATTCTAACTAAAATTTAACTTTGAGAGAATCCAATAATCTGTATTCCCAAGTGTCTCTGGGCAAAACCTAGACATGGAAAACGAGATTCATTGTCCAGCAGATGAAATATTTAGTCAGACGTGCTCACGCAGAGCCAGTGACCTGTGTGGAAAGAACCATTCCTCCAAGGGCTCCAGGCAGGCCTAGTGTTCCAGGGACGCTGCCAGCACCTCGCTGGATCGAGCCATTTTGTCTAATGCCATTCAATACCATCCCTTTGCGTTTGATGTCTAAAACAGAAGACTGAAATTTGAAGAGAAGGAAGGGCTTGGGATGACAAATGCACCCCAGAGCATAGTTTTATGCACAACCTTTAGAGAGAAATTTGTCAATGTTCCCTTCTTCAAAATGTCATACACCCTCAGGTAATTTCTTGCTAATGTAACTAAGTCACGATGACTTTGGCCAATACAACTTAACTTTTTTTGAGATTCTGTTGCTGGAGATTTTTCCTCCCTCATTGGAGAGGTAAAAAATTTCCTGTCTTAGCCTTAGAAAATAAAATGGTTCATAGGCAAATATAAAAATCATATCTTCTATTTTATTTTTCGACTAAGTTCACTTATTTTCTGGGGGTAAGAATTTCCTTTGTTTGGCCTTGTGAATGAATAATATGTGCCCATTTCTCTACTATTTCCCAGTGCCACTGAGCCAATCTTCTACCAAGACTGAAAATGGTTCTCATTTCTAGAACAGATATCATCAGCAGAGCTGACGGGGAGACCATCGGGAAGCCCCACATTTTCCAACTCAACAGGTAGAGGACATGGGATTTTTATGTGCTTTGGGGACTGAACCCCCACTTATCATCATCTCCCTCGGCCTTTCAGGATAGGTATTTCAAATCCCTCAGAGATTTTCTTAGAAGAGACACCAAGCGACAATGGTGCTTCTGTGAAGGACTGAGGAGAGGTAGTGGAGGATGCAGGTAGGAGGGAATTTAGGCTGGGAGGAGAGGTGCTGGGATGGGAAGTTTGGTTTCCTGAGCAGTGACCAGGACAAGGAGTAGAGGGAGAAGGCGCGGAGTGGCAGCGGTAAGAACAACGTGAAAAGGACCGAAAATGCTAAGAGTGGCGCTCTGGCAGACTTGGGCGGGGCAGAGTGGGAAGGGTCACGCCAGGACGTACAGTGCTGTGGGCCTGGGGAGGCGCGCCCCGAGGGACAGGAACGCACTTGGTGGGGGCTCCGGGACCCGAGCTCCGCAGATGAGGTCAGCTCCGCCGAGGCGCCGGGAGGAGGCCAGCGGAGCCCCCAGACGCGGGGGTCCGGAGGCCGGCGGAGGGGCGGGACGCGATGGGAAATGGGACGACGAGCCAGTGCTGGGGGAGGAGGGACGAGGGGGCGTCGGCGCTGCAAGCCGGAGGCGGCCCAACCGGGATCGTTTCCTTCCGGAGAGAAGGCCGACTCCAGACTGAGGCGCGGACGGGGGCTGGGGGGTGTCCAAGGGCGGGTGACGGGGAAACACCGCGGCCCGCGCTTCCCTCCGGCTGGCAGAGGTGCCGCCTGCGGCTCCTCCTCTCCCCGGCCAGCACGGACCCCGGCGGCGGTGGGGGGGCGGGAGGCGGGAGCGAGGGCGGGGGCTCGGGAAGGAGGGAGGAGGGAGGGACCAGGCGCGCCACTGACAGGGTGGCAGCCTAGGAGCAGACGCCTTGCCGCCGCCGCTGCTCCTCCTCCTCCTCCTCCTGCAGCTCCTCTCGCTGCCGCCGCCGCCGCCACCACCACCACCACCACCGCCGCTGCCGCCGCCGCCGGGAGAAGTTTCACTCCCCACCCTCGCTCGGAGCCCTAGCCCATAGTGGAGTGGGAGCCCGGCCGGCAGCTGCAGCCCGCGGAAGTCAAGGCGTCCTGGGCGCTCCGACCTCCAGCCGGCGTCGGCGCCTAGGCGGGGGGCTGCGGCCGGTGCTGGGGGCGCAAAGGCAGAGGAGGGGCGGGTGTGAGCCAGGAGACCCGCGTGTGGCGCCGCGGCCGCCCAGAAAGCGTCCGCGCCGGGGGCAGCCGCGATGGCCGTGCGCTCCCGCCGCCCGTGGATGAGCGTGGCATTAGGGCTGGTGCTGGGCTTCACCGCCGCGTCCTGGCTCATCGCCCCTAGGGTGGCGGAACTGAGCGAGAGGAAGAGACGCGGCTCCAGCCTCTGCTCCTACTACGGTCGCTCCGCCGCTGGCCCCGGCGCCGGCGCTCAGCGGCCGCTCCCCCAGCCCCAGTCCCCGCCGCGGCAGGAGCAGTCGCCGCCCCCCGCGCGCCTGGAGCTCCAGGGGCCACCGCTGCCCGAGGCAGCGCCCGGGATCACCAATTTTCGAAGCAGCCCCTGGCAGCAGCCACCTCCGCTGCAGCAGCGGCAGCGAGGACGCGATCCTGAGGGCGCGACGGGGCTTCCCGGTGCTCCAGCGGCCAAGGGGGAACCCGTGGAGGAGGACGGGGGCGCGGCTGGGCAGCGGAGAGGCGGCCGGCCGGGGAGTAGCCACAACGGCAGCGGGGACGGGGGCGCTGCCGCCCCGAGCGCCAGACCCCGGGACTTCCTGTACGTGGGGGTGATGACCGCGCAGAAGTACGTGGGCAGCCGTGCGCTGGCCGCACAGCGGACCTGGGCGCGTTTCATCCCTGGCCGCGTGGAGTTCTTTTCCAGCCAGCAGCCCCCCAACGCCGGCCAGCCCCCGCCACCCCTGCCTGTCATCGCGCTTCCGGGGGTGGACGACTCCTATCCGCCCCAGAAAAAGTCCTTCATGATGATCAAGTACATGCACGACCACTACCTGGACAAGTATGAGTGGTTCATGCGCGCCGACGACGATGTCTACATCAAAGGTGACCTCCTTGCGCCGGCTTTCCAGCCTGCCCGCCTCCCCGACTCCTTTGCGTATAACGGGCTCTAGCCCCTGCCCAGCCCATCTGCTTCTTCTCTGCCAGCACGTGCTCCGGGCTCCCACAGGCCCTGGCCCGCCCTCCCCACCCCTTGCATCCGCCCACCATTCCTAGCCCGCGCCTCGTCTTCTGCAATCTGGACCCTCCTCACACCTGCCTGGCTTTATTCGCTTTCCTCACTTGCCCTTTTCGGTGCCGCCTCACGCATAACCGTTAGTCTTTACCGTGTGGGAGAGGTGAGAAAAGGGACCTTAGAGCTAAACCAAAGGCCATTCCCATTCTGCCCTCCTCTGAAAGCCCCCGCTGATGGTAATTTCCCCAATCAGTCCAGAGGGGCGTGGTCTTTGGTACAGGAAGGGAAGATCGAGGATGCTGGCTAGAACCAGTCTGAAGATCCAGTGTTCTTGCTTTGAATTTTGCTCTTTTGTTTAAACTGGATCTAGCTCACTTTTGGAACTGTTCAGACTGAGAAATCGTCTTCGCTATTCCAGACCCTTCCCTATGTGTTCCCTTCCCTTTGGCACAACTCTCCATACCCTGGGAGTCCTTGGGCATCCCCACCGCCCCAGCGCGCTGCTCCTTCTAGCCACTACAGTGCAGCACCAGGCCGTCCCCCATCCCCCTGCCACACCTCAATAAAGCTCGGAGAGGATGGGCACATTGTAAGGAATTGGTGGTGGAGAAGAGGAGGAAAGCACGCGCTAATAAGCCAGACCCTGGGAACATCCGGCTGTACTAGCACACAGTAGTACTGGATTCTTTCCAGTGCATTTTGGTGGCCGCGGTGATAAGCAGAGGCTGGAAGTCCTTCCCAGAATCACAGGCAGCCACAGCAAGAAAAAACTTTTTTTGTCAGTTTAAAAGAGGCGCGGTCTTTTTCCCGGAGTGTGGGCGGCTCTGGACAGAGAATTTCTAAACTCAGCGGATCAAAGTTCCCTGGGTCAGAGAAGTGAATCTGTCCAGTCCAACCAGTTGCTGAGATGGGGAGGAACGTAAGGGAAGTGCAGGGTTGTACTGAATGAGTTTTGTCTGTGCTTTCCACATTTCCTAGCTTCTTGGTCAAAGGGGGGCAGCCCTTCCTTATTTTATGCCTCTCTATTTGTAGCCTCATTGCTTTCTCCTGGTTCAGATAGTACTTTTCACGTAATGCAAGAAAAACAAAGAAAAAGCCAAACAATAAACCCTAACTGTCACATTTTGGCACAAGGAATTAATGTAATTATAATAACTAGAGATTTCTTGGGTTTGGATTGGAAGGAGGGAAGTCATTCCAGAGCTTGTTGGAATAGAAAATACTGGTAATTGGGTACAAAAATAAAGAATGGCTTCATTACATTTTTAACAGTGATAGGATTGACTCAAAGAAGAAACCTTCCTCTACTTCAAGTACCTTGTCTTGAGTGTCTCAAAATCACAAAGGTTTCTTGGCAGAAGTTTGCCACATTTTGAAGAAAATTTATAAAATGCATTAACAGCACCTACTTCTGTCATTTGTTTAAATAGTTTGAAAAGGTGTCCTTCAGAACATCGAAATGCCATATTATTTCAATTTCATTTAGAATGAAATGTGTTTTGTATTAAGAACTCAATAATAGCTGAAACTCATTGAGATCCAGGGGGCAAGCCATGGGATCAAGATAATGAATGCAGATGCTGTGCTCATCAAAAACAGTAGTAAAGATGCTGACTGGGAATATGAAAAAGGTGACTCTCTACTTACTCCAATGTAGCACTTGGTAGAGTGCCAAGTGCTTCTGAACTGTTTTAGCTGAATATTTTTACTTTTAATTACAAGTGAAACCAATTACACTAATTTTTGACAAACACATATTTTTTTCCTAAAAGGTGCCTTCCCAAATTAAATTTCAAAACAAGTTTGATTCAGACACCCTCCAAAACTGTATGGGTTGTATATGACTCAGGTTTAGTTAATGGCAAAACACCGAACTAAACCAATTATGAGTAAAAAGCAATTATTAGGTATCAACAGCCAAAACAATGCTAAATATCAGTATTTAATATTACTGGGAACTTTTTGTTACTTCAAATGTACTAAGAAACTGTCTGCTTTCCTTGTAAATTTTTGCAGAAAAGTGATGATTGTCAGAGCTGTTAAGGTTTTTCAGTGACCTTAACCAGAAGCTGATATAATTTTAATATGTTTTACTTAATAACTGTGAATTAGTCTTTTTAAAATAACAGAATATTGGGAGAGGTTTTTTTTTTTTCTTTTCAATTGCATAAGACTGAGGAGTTTAAGTACAATGTTGAACGTTCTGTCCCTTACCTTGTACATTATAAGCGATAATGAAATAAGGAGACATAGTAATTGTCACCTTTCTCTTTGTAGGTGATAAATTAGAAGAGTTTCTTAGATCACTGAACAGCAGTAAGCCTCTCTACCTGGGACAGACTGGCCTAGGGAATATTGAAGAGCTTGGAAAGCTGGGACTGGAGCCTGGGGAGAACTTCTGTATGGGAGGACCTGGCATGATCTTTAGCCGAGAAGTTCTCAGGAGGATGGTGCCACATATTGGTGAATGCCTTCGAGAAATGTACACAACTCACGAGGATGTGGAAGTAGGAAGATGCGTTCGCCGTTTTGGTGGGACTCAATGTGTCTGGTCCTATGAGGTAAGACTTGAGCTGTGATGAAAATGTTCACATAGTACAAGTACATGCCATTTTATAATCTAGGGCAGCGATTCTGCTTATTCTCTCTGTATCTTTGTATTTACTTGAAAATGATAGTAGCAGCCCTTTAGGGATACAGGAGTGATTGTGGGAGATAACTTCCTCATTAGGTGTCAGGCCTGTCTGAGGCTTTGTTATTAGCATGCCCCCTAACTTTAAGCAGTGGCCTATAGTTATGGCCGCATCTCTGGAAGATGCTATATCCTCCTCTGTTTGATTTATTGGTGCTTATATACACGTGAATCTATTTCCCTTCTCTGACAAGAGGTTTAATTTTACTCCTCTCATCACCTGTAGCATTAGCATTTGGTACTGTGCATTTTTATTTTATTTTATTTTTGGTTAGGTATATAATGGCATCTCTTTGTTTTTAAATAGTTAAAATCTGTAGTTTCTTTGAGTATTTTCCAGTGGAAATTTGCATATTTTAAAAATTATTAGAAAAGTAAACTAATAGTTATTACTTATGATACATGTATTCACAAAATCTGATCACTGTATTTCCTTGGGCATCTAAAAGGAATGAATTATCTGGAAAAAAGCAGATATTTTAATGGTGTTCAGTAGCTGCTTAGTATTTTTAGCAGGTTCCCTAAAATTTGTTTTTCTATTCTTATGCTATTTTCTGAGGAAGAACCATTATTTAAATAATCTTAGGTATTTATTTATTGCCGTGATTGGTTTTATGAAATACTTTGAGATTTTTTTCTTCAGAAATTGGTTTTGAGATGTAATATCATTTTATTTAAAATAGATTTCCTAAAAGATAATTTTAGTAAAAACTGATTTAACATTAAAATAATGTACTGTTTTCAGTATAGTCTGGCTTTCAAGTAGTTGGAATTTAGCAATACTTTAGGTACCCAGTGCACAGCTTTGTAAATTATATCTTAACTCCTTTGCTTATGTTTTAAAATTTTTCATGTCACTTAGTGTAGAAGAAACATTTTATGAAAATATGTGCCCTGTGAAGTTTTTATATACACAGTTCCCCTTTTTTTTTTTTTTTTTGGTATTTCAAGTGTAGTCCCACTTTAGTTAATTTTGCTTTCTTTTATACTTTGTGGTATTTATACTTTGGGGACATATTTTATGTATTGCAGAAAGTAAAAATTACTGATAGTCATTTGAAATAGGCACTATGAAAATTTAAAATGATTATGTTGCTAATTTCTTTTAATTTGTAAAAACTATCCTACAACTACCCTTTAGGATAAAAATTTATGTAAAAACATTATAGTTTAAAGTCAGGTAATCTAGAATAAACTCAATAAAAATAATTCTTACTTTGGAACAAAGTAAAAGACAAAAATATTCAATACAAAGAACATTGATTTTGTTTACATGCTGGTATTATTTTGCAGGTATTTACTTTATATGAATAAGTAAAAAAAAATCTCATCTGTAGTTAACAATGTAGATAGGAAATTATTATGTGTTATATGATACTTTATTGCCTTAACATAATATATAAAATTTTAACAAAGATAGTGTTTAAATGTTTCTTTTTTCAAGTTCTCATTGATTCTGCTATGAAGGCCTAGTCTTCACCTAGCATTCCATCCATTCATGTCCAAGAGAGTAAGTTATGCACAAAAATTGGGAGCTCGAAAACTGATTTAATATTTTATTTATAATGTAGGCCTTTGTTCTGGTTAAAGTGAAGAGAAGTTATTATAGATGTGTACCCTCTCTGTTAGAATAAGTGGAATCTTAAATCATTTTATTAACTGATGTGAGAGGCAAACAAAAGAGACCCCAAGTCTTACAGGCTGTAAACTGGTGAATATAACATTTTCAGTAACTTTTCACAATACATTTGAATTTAGACTGGCACTTGACCATCACTGACTTAGGAATCTGTATAAAACTAAACTAATCATTTCAACATGATTTCTAAGCGTTAGAAAATATTTTCTAGATAAGTATTGTTGACTTTATGTTTTGCTAAGCTATAACATAGAATTTATTTTGGAATTTCAGTCTTTAAAGGAGCTGTGTAAATGGTATTTATTTAAAGAGGCATTGATTTGATTCTAATACAAAGTCTCAAAAGTCTTATGTAAAGATATGACGGTAAATTTTATTACCAAGAGATATGTGAAAGAGCATTGTTAGTAAAACTAGTAAAGATAGATATACAAAGAAATGATATCTAAATTTGAATACTAGAATGTGGTCTGTATTTCATAAGACACTTAATTAGGTAACTTAGGTGCAGCTAAACTGGGTGTAACATTCACAGATCCCATATTTCACTTTCTAATTTGGATTTTATGTTAGTGGAATTGGTGTACATGTATGATACTGTTCATATTATATAGAAAGATTGGTCTATTCTACTCTAGGTTAGCATCCTCAGTAAAGATGTGATTTCATATCTGGTCATTAATAAAGTTATGACATTTTTCAGTACTTTTTCCATACTTCTTTTAAAAGAACTATCTGCGACAGAATTTTCTTAAAATTTTGCATTTCCTTTATCTATACCTTTCACAGATTTCAGGTTTTTTTTTTTGTTTATCTTCCAACAAACGTTGTTTCAGAGTTGAGAGTCCTGTTAAGGCAGCATGTTTACGGTTTTTGAGTTTGAATAGATAAAATGTTCATGATAGAATATCATCTTTTAAAAATGGTGAACATGCTTGCAGATCTTATAAAAAGATAATTGAAATAATTATTAAATAAAATATATGATTGTATAGTTTTCCTTGAATATAGTTTTGTAAAATCTAGGAATTAATCTTCTAGTATTCTTCTTAACTGCTAAACAGAAATTACTTTCTCTGTATTGTATATACCATTAAAAATATATGGTAAAAGAGAAAAGGAGAGCAGTGATGGGGGATTTGAACTGGGGTTTGAGCAATCATTCTAACACTTACCAGCTTAATTGTCTTTTGGAAGTTACTTCTTTAAGCCTGTCTAATTCAACGGAAAGTGGAGATTGTAAGAGTGTTTATCTCATACATTTCAGGAAAGATTAGGTGAAATGACCCATGTAAACCCCTAATGTAGTGTCTGGCACATAGTAAATTTTCAATATATGTTAGTTTTTATTGTGCTAATGTTATAGATATTACATACTGTATTATATAATATGGATTCATATATTTCACTTAATAATTATTAGTAATGGATGTGTGATTCATTTATATCCAAAGGGTTGAAATAAAAAATATATTCTCATAGAGTTAAGCTTTTCTTTTTGTCAAAGAGTAAGAAACCAGTATATTATAGTATTTCAGAAATATGAGGAATTCAGTATTAGTAAAACTTACTATAAAATATGGACATCTGTTTTAAAAATGCATATTTGTTTCAATCTTTACACCTAATATGTATAAGGTGTGTGTGTGTGTGTGTGTGTGTGTGTGTGTGTGTGTGTGTATAACTGAATTTGAGGATGTGTGGAAAATATTACTTAACAAGTTATTATTTAATATATACATATAAAGAATCCCAAACAGATCTCCATAAGGAAAAAAATTACTGTATAGATTTCTAAATTAATTGCCAGAACAATGGCCCCTTTTTTTGAGTTTCTCTGGCATCATCAGTAGGGAAGGAAGTGAATAGTATTTCATTCTGCAGTCAATTCATGAACACCCAGGGGGTTGTCTCTCAAGGCAGCGGGAACCTCCTCCTGGTGTACCTCAGGTCTTTGGGGTAATGATCTGCAGCTTCAGGCCTTTCTCACAATAAGGCCCAGGTGGTCTGGGGAAATACGTCTTGCTTGTTGGTCTCTTGCTCTTTTCCTCTGTCTTCTCTGCTCACTTTTTCTGTTTCCTTCCGCTTGAGTGATAGATAAAATAAATTTCAAATGTATTTTGATATGTACTGCTTTTCATCAGGTTCCTAGTAAATTAATGTGCTCATAAAGGATCCAACTCAGTTACCTTAAAAGATCACAGGATGTGCACCCAGACCACAGTAGATCACAGTTAGGGCTCCAACATGGCCTGACCTGCTCAGAATAAAGAGGCCTTTGGTTGAGGTTGAGCCTTATACAGACTGGTTCTTTGTGTGCCTGTGATCATTGGAGGGTCTGAATTGAGATTCTCCCTTTTCCACCTGGGATTGAGGCATCTTGTTTTAAAACCATATGGCAGATGTTAATAATCAACAGACTTAATGGGTTATACCTCAAAATTTATAAGCAAAGATTACTAACTGAATGAAGCATGCATGCTCATAAGAAAGTCATTCTATTCTATCTACTCTGCAAGTGTTAGAATTTATTGGCCTCCCCTGTTGGCAAAGGTTATATTTTTGGTTGAGCTCTATCTTGGCTACAGCTTTTCTAGAGCTGCAATCTGGCAGCTTGGGAGGCTGCATATGGCTCTTAAACATTGTTTGGCACATAGAATATTTTAAGGTTTCTTGTTTTTGTTTTTTTGACACCTTTAGCAGAGGCAGACAATCTGCAGTCTTTTTCATGTCCTCTTATTGTTTATAAGACTCTTCTTGCATGTTTGCCTGGCTTATGTGGGCATAAAAGTTTTGATCTTTTAAACTAGATAATCCACATCTTGCAAGTTTCTTGATAATATTCTATAGAAAATGAAGTGATTTTCCAGTGAGACTGAGAGGTATATTTTAAATACTTTATGGAAGAGTTAATATGTTACAAATTTGGCCAATTTAAAATGCATGTTATATAACATAGTTACACTTTATTATAGATACGTTGTTAGTAAATAACAAAAATGTTCTCACTGTTAAAAATTATTTATACATTCATGTTCATTTTGTGTATTAGCAGAACTGGAAGTTTTGTTTTCTGATTTTGTTTTTAACAAGATCACTTATATTCAAACTGTAAGATAATTTTAATTCTGATGATTGTTCTTCTTTCTTTGAGGGAGTTTTGCATTTCTTCTAAGAATCGGTTTAAGAACAGTTTGTATTTATTATTTTAATGTTTGCAGTAAAATAGAGCCAAATAAGATATATTTCATTCAATTAAGTGTTATTTCAAAGACAACAGTGTTCTATGTTGGTAAAAATATTACTTTGTAGTTTTAAAAATTCTTTCATAAGACTAACTAGATTTTTATAATTAGACTTCTTAAAGAGTTAATTTCACACTGGAATGTTTTATGTTCAGTCTTAGTTCCTTAAAGTCTGTAAACACTCTAGGAAATTACATTATTGCACAAAAGGATATGTTCTAAAAGTGTTTTCCTGAGCTTACAAGTAATACCAGAAAGCTGTATCATAAAAAACTGAACTATCTATAAGTTCTTAATAATATTATTTTTAAGGTTAAAAGATCTGTGTCATTCTTCCAGGACTGCTGCACATCCTCTTAGCTTCCTATTCCATATAAATTTCCCTCTTTTTTTTTTCTTTAGATGGAGTTTCACTCTTGTTGCCCAGGCTAGCGTGTAATGGCACAATCTCGGCTCACCAGGACCTCCACCTCCTGGGTTCAAGCGATTCTCCTGCCTTAGCCTCTAGAGTAGCTGAGATTGCAGGCATGCCCCACTATGCCTGGCTAATTTTGTATTTTCTTAGCAGGGACAGGGTTTCTCCATGTTGGTCAGGCTGATCTCAAACTTCTGACCTCAGGTGATCCGCCTGCCTTGGCCTCTCAAAGTGCTGGGATTATAGGCATGAGCTACCACTCCCGGCCAAATTTCCCTCTTTTCTAATGTTGATTTTGCTCTATCATGAACATGTTTATGCCTCCAAAGTATATTCATATATATGGAAAAGTATAAAACTGGGATTTTGATCTAAAATTCAGTCTTTAAAAATCTTTTCTTGGTCTGATTCAGTCACAATTTAGTTTTTAACTTTACTAAAAGCAGTAAGCTTCTCACACCTACTCTTCCCACTCTCATCCCACTTGTCAAATGAAATCATCACGCACTGAATTTGTAAAACTTCTTTTCTTCTACACTGTTTTCTTCATTATACAAAATAAAATTGCATTCTGAGTTGATGGAGAAGCATGATATGGTAAGCATTGTAGGCTTAGTTAGTTCGTTTTCATCGCTAACTGATGCTGTATCACTTCAATTGTGATAATTTATGCTTTCCAAGATAATTTCCAACAATTATGAAAAATGTTATGTTTGGGAGATGCCTACAGACAATTTGAAATAAGCCCTATGATAACAAAAATACTCATATTAATTTAAAAACTTTGAATATTCTTTTCTTTTAATTGATCACAAATATTCTAATTTCCTGAAATAATTCCAGGTCAGTTTCCTACTTTAACTTTATTTCTTTTGGTCTCCAAAAAGCTATGTTTTGAGAAACAGTCATTTCAGTCTCTCTTCTACCTAGTGAATTATGCTTAAAATACTGAGAAATATATTCTATTCTATAACTATACTGCATTTAATTTTTATTATAGCATGTTATTTTTGAACAAAGGTATAGCTGTTAATCAGGCATTTCAGTTAAAAAAATTTCATTGAAATTAGAATCAAAATCAGCTTACTGAGTTATATGAGTCATTTGATATTATTGAGCCATAAGAAAACCTAAGTAAACTGAAAAATTGAGGCTTGGAGTTTTTCACAATTCTGATGTTCTCTTAAATACTGTCCCGACCTTTAAACAATATTCTAGTTGAGGCTTAACCACGTATAAATCAGTTTGAATCATGATATGTTTAAAAAGTTACTCTATCTTAGAAAGGGCATAACAAGTTTGTAAATTAACCGAATCAAAATAACACATCTTTTAAAAATAAGCCAGCATAATTTTGGAAGTAACAGGTGAATGAAATGCATTTATTAGTTTTTTGAAATTTAAAATGTTTTACTCAACCTTCATAATTTTGAAAGTTCTGCTCATCATTCTTCATAGTCAGTGGTATCTGAATGTATCATTATCTCTTTCAGTTTTGTTGATTTTTATTGCAAAGCTATTTGTTTATCGAGTTCCTGTGTCTCAAAAAGTGGTGATTTAAAGAAATATACATATTAATATAAATACATAATAGTAAAATAAAATAAAAATGTGAAGAAATAAGAGAAAAATATGCAGCAAATATGATAAAACCATGAAAATACATATTGGGTTCCTGTTTTCCTGGCATGAAAGAAATCTCCCCCAGAGAACAGAAGGAAGTTGTGAGGGATGTAGCAGATCACATCCTTAGTACCACTTCTGTAACAAATAGAGTAGCATGGTTTAATTGGATGTTCCTTATTAATGACCTCAATAGAGCCAGGGCTACAACTCAGAAGGGCAATTCTACAAAAGAAATTCAACTTAGAGAAAATGCAGTTATGGTCATAGTATACTATTATTTGGTTCCTTGTTTGATTTTATTTTAAAATTTAGAATACTCTTTAAAGAGGTCTTCAAGACTATTATGTCTCACTCAAATGTTTTATGTTAGGTTTGTCAACAGGAAGTAAAATATGCATATTCTCTGGTGAGAACCCAGAATGTAGCTATTGTATTGTTGATTAAGGGCAGATCGATACTCGTGCTTTGCTAAGCAAGAGAAGGGTAGATATTAGATATAGCAACCACACATGGAGGAAGCCAACCAGGTAAGGACGGGATGGCCCCCCAAACTGAGGAGCACAGAGAGGTTCAGAGAAGTTTAAACAGCTTGGCTTAGAAATGTAGTCACCTAGCTACTGAGATGATTATTTAAAATGTCTGTTTTTATAATAATAATTTCAAGGTAAAATTTCCATGTTAAAAATAAAATATCGAAAAATCATTTTAATTAAAAACAGCATATTTTATAATATTTTATTATATAGAAATAAATGTTATATGAAGGATATTTAACACACATGAGTATCTCATAAAATATGAAAAAATGTGGTGTTAAAATTGAAAATGTTCTGCCTTAGAATTCAGTCATTTCACATCATATGTAGCTAAATGATTTCATTTGTCCAAATGTGTTTATGGAGCAGTTTTGATCAGCAATAAACAATATACGTGCCTTCCTTGTCTTCATGGAGTGCACAGGGAGGAGGAGTCAGGCTTCCTACTGATCTCTTGGTTTCAAATCTGATATAGAGTTGGGTTTCTCATCTCTGACATCCTTCTAAATTGCTTTTTTTCATTCTAGGTCATGAAATATCTCTAGCTGGGTCCAACATGGGTACCTCTCTCAGAACTAGAATCAATTATTGTTATTTAAGTTTTCTTAAGTAAGCTTTTTCTTTTATTTGTATAACTATGCCTTGAAGAAGAGAAAAATAAAGACATTTTTAGTAATTTTCTTGTATATCAATATATTTTATGCCTATTGTATCACACAGATCACTTTTGTATTTTAAGTCTATCACTAGATTACCTGGCTTCTGATTCTAGTTTTGCCATTCACTAGCTGTGTGGCCTTAGACAAATTATTTAACCTCTCTGTGCCTTAGTTTCCTCATCTATCCAATGGGTCAGCCCTCATATCCGAGGTACATTGTTTCTACGAACCCTAGGGATACTAAAATCTATGGATGCTCGAGTTCCTTATATAAAATAGTGTTGAACAGTAGGCCTTCAATATATCTGTGGGTTTCACATCCAAATATATGGAGAGCCTTGTAATAACAGTACTTACTTCACAGAGCTGTTATGAAGATTAAATGAGTCAATGCAAATAGCAGCATTCAGAGTAATGTCTCACAGTGTTAAGCATTCCACAACTGCCAGCTATTTTTGCAGAAGCAGAAAGGCATAAAATAGCGCCAACTTTACAGAACTGTTTTGAGGTATTAAAAGGTCAGTGTATTAGAAGCCCTTAGAATGATGCTTGCCACCTAATAAGCTCTGCTTAAATGTTAACTATTATTAATATTTTCCATCTTATAATGTTCATATTTTTTGTTCCCCTCATGGGAATGGGATAATGTTGATTGGACGCAGTTTCATTGCAATTTCTTTTTGTTTGATGGGCTTTGCTATAATATGGAAGGTGTTCATTCAGGGTGGTTCCTGACAGCACAATAGAATTTTCAATGGACTTTGAAAAAATTCTGATACTGGACCCCATCCTTCATCCATTATGTCATAATCTCTTATAGGTGAGGCCTGCAGCATGGGTAGTGTTTAAAACTTCTCAGGTGACTCTAATTTGGCTCTAGGATTTAGACCACTGTGTCAATTGTAATTTTCCATATTCAAATATCAAGTCTATTTTTCAACTATTTGTTAAATATTAGTTTTGCTTTGTTTTCCTTTTGGGGAAATCACAGGAGAGTAATGTACACTTTGCATTTCTGTTCTTGTCTGACTTGTTAAACATCTGTTCTAAAGAACTAATCACTGGACTTAAAGACAGTGACTACAAAGCCATCACTCACAACTGTATGTTTTCTCACCATCTGATTTTCATGGTTCATATATTAATTACTCTTTTCTTAAAAAATATTCAAGGTGGATTTTAAAACATTCTCATAAAAGTAATTTTTACCTGTACAAAGCTTAAGGTTTATAGTTGTGTTTATTTATTATATCTTAGTCATGCATAGTAAGAGAGTTCTTATAATATAGATGGAATGTTTTCATTGGCTTGATTGCTTTAACATTGACTTAAATAATTTGAGCTCTGAATGAAAAAGGTATCACAAGGACATGTGTGATTAAACAATAACTTTTTAGATTTTATAAAAGCTTAAATGGATAATTTCGACTCTATTTCATCATTCTCAACAAATAGTTCCGAGCCAACTGCTATAGGTGACTGCTATGATGGAGGAAAGTACAGGTGACATAGGAGTGTAATGGAAGAAATGTTTGAGGAGAGCAGGAAAATGCTTCCTCCCAACTGGAAGTAACACATAGGGGCACTGCCAGGTGAGTGGGGATGCATGGTCAGGCAAAGGTGGAAGAATAGCACACTGGATAATAATGTGTTTGGTTCCAGCATATGTACAGGCAGGAGATGTGAGGCCCAAAAGCTGTAGGTAGAACCCAATTATGAAAGGCCTCGTATGTAAAGCTCAAAGGTTTAGATCGTATATTGTAGATCAGTGGTTCTTTTATTTTGAATAAGAATTTATTTTGCTAATGTACATTCTTTAAAAGGTAAAGTCATGATTCTTGCAAAAATATACATTCGAAAGTCCTGTTTATTTCATCAATTAATGAAGAAATAAATAACATGTTACCAACTGTTCAGAGAAGAACCGAAAGACAGTTACACATATTAGTGTTAGAAAATGCTGGGATGAGACATATCCAAGACTGTGTAAATTATAAAGAAAAAGAGGTTTAATGGACTCACAGTACCACGTGACTGGGGAAGCCTCACAATCATGACAAAAGGTGAAAGGCACATCTTAGCAGCAGGCAAGAGAGAGAATGAGAACCACGTGAAAGGGCTTTCCCCTTAAAAAACCGTCAGCTCTTGTGAGGCTTATTCACTACCATGGGAACAGTATGGGGGAATTAACCCCATGATTCAGTTATTTCCCAAGGGGTTCTTCCCACAACATGTGGGAATTATGAGAGCTACAATTCGAGATGAGATTTGGGTGGGGACACAGCAAAACCATATCAGTTGGCATTCTGTCAATGACAATAATTTGTTTAACTATAATAAAACATTTTTATTCTTATTATATATTAACAAGTTATAGTTGTACATATTAATAAAAAGTGTTGTAATGATTTTTAATACAATGTGGAGTGATTAAATCAAGCTAATTAACCTATCATCACCTCAAATATTTGACATTTTTTTCTGAAGAGAACATTCAAGATTTACTCTTAGTTATATTGAAATGTATAGTACTCAAGTATTAACCATATTTACCATGCTGTGCAACAGATTGAATTAAAAAATTAAACTTCTTCTATCCAGTTGAGGTTTTTCAATCTTTAATTGTCATCCCCCTGTTTACCCAACCTAAAGTCCCTAGTAACCACTGTTCTACTCTCTGCATCTATGAATTCAATTGCTTTAGATTCCACATAGAAGTGAGGACATACGGCACAATGGTCCCCCCTACTCCATAAAGAATAGGTTTCTTTTTTTTTAAGACAGTCTTACTCTGTCACCCAGGCTGGAGTGCAATGGCACACGATCTCAGCTTGATGCAAGCTCCGCCTCCCAAGTTCAAGTGATTCTCCTGCCTCAACCTTCTGAGTAGCTGGGATTACAGGTGCAAACAACCATGCCTGACTAATTTTTGTATTTTTAGTAGAGATGGGTTTTTGCCATGTTGGCCAGGCTGGTCTCGAACTCCTGATCTCGTGATCTGCCCACCTTGTCTTCTCAAAGTGCTGGAATTACAGGTGTGAGCCACCGTGCCCAGCCAAGGAATAGGTTTCAAGACCACTGGTGGATGCCTGAAAACCTCCATAGTACTGAACTCAAGTGCCATCAGTTGGAACACATTTCTGATTATGTCTTCCATCTATAAATTTAATGCCTTTCTATTATTACTAAGAGCTTGTCACACTGTGGTTGTAACTTTTACAGTTTGAAGTGTGACAGTAAAACTAGCACTAATTTCTTTCTCCTTCTTTACAATTTCATGGATAAAAGAGTCATTCTTACATTAGACTTTAACAACCCCAACATATGATTTTTGTTTTCATTTTTATTTGAGACTGTGTTTCACTCTGTCACCCAGGCTGGAGTGCAGTGGTATCATCATGTCCCTTTGCAGCCTTGACTTCGGGGCTCAGGTGATCCTCCAACCTCAGCCTCTGGAGTAGCTGAGACTGTAGGTGCACACCACCACGCCCATCTAATTTTTTGTATATATATATATATATTGTTTTTTTTTTTTTTCACTTTGGTGTTGATGGGGAATT